>NW_028247287.1:5000-122500 GCF_964263255.1 Lissotriton vulgaris | reverse complement strand
ATTAAAATTTCCCATATGGCTTTGCGATCACATCATGTGATCAAGACAGTGGATACTGTCGAAACGCGTGATGGCGGGCATGCTGAGCAAAAACAAGCTTGAATAAACTCACTTTGTTTGGCACCAAGAAAACGGGTTCCTCTCTTCATCTTTCCAGTCCGGTGAAATGTGGCAGGGCTGGGATTGTTTGGCAAGTTCTTCTTTTATATATATATATATATATATATATATATATATATATATATATATATTACCTACTGGCTATCGCCAGTAGGTATATATAGTTAGGATTTTTTCTCTATGGGACTTCTGAAAATTCTATGTCTAATAACTTTGGCGTTTGTGGACGGAATCGGCTGAAATTTTCAGGAAAATGGCACATTTTGATTCTGAGCAGCCCTTGAAAATTTGGGGGGGTTTCGTCGAGGGGGGGCTGAGAAAAAAGGGGGGTCCCAAAACGCGTTTTTTCCATTCATTTTTCCATAGGGCGGTTGGACTCACTTTTAGCTCGAACGGCTGAATGGATTTGCACGAAACTTGGCAAAATTGTAGGGACTGTTAGCCCGATGTGCCTTTGCTAGGTCTCAATATATGTGCTTCAGTGGATTTTGAGAAATTAATGTTTAAATCAAGATATATATCTGTAACAGCGCTCTGGGCAGCGATCCGGTCCGCTTACTTTTCGCTTATCGGAACTTTGCGCGCAGAAAGCTGATTGGCTCTCCGGTGTCTGTCAACATTCTAAACAGTCCGGAGCGGCCGCCATCTTGTCTCTCGGTAGGATCGAGAGAGAAGAAGAGGTGAAAAACGAAAGGGGAATTTAATGAAAGGGGGCAAGGTATCCCCCTCTTGACCCCCTAGGAATGTTGTTGGGGTTATTAAAGGGTCCCGTGGGGAAAATAAAAAAAAAATGATTTTTCACGGTAGAAGCGCTTCACGGGCCGCGAACTGGGCCGCAAACTGGTAGCGGCCGCCATCTTGTCTCTCGGTAGGATCGAGAGAGAAGAAAAGGTGAAAAACTAAGGGGGAATTTAATGAAAGGGGGCAAGGTATCCCCCTCTTGACCCCCTAGGAATGTTGTTGGGGTTATTAAAGGGTCCCGTGGGGAAAATAAAAAAAAAAATGATTTTTCACGGTAGAAGCGCTTGACGGGCCGCGAACTGGGCCGCAAACTGGTAGCGAAACGGGAATTCGCCATTTTGTGCTTCGTTTTAATTGTTTAGAGACAAAAATTATCGCCGCACATCGGCCACAATGCATGAATATCGCTGAAAAGTCAGCGATATTCATGCATTATCCAGCAAATGCTCTTAGCCATGTTATCCACCTTCCATTGGATAACATGGCTAAAAACTGCTCTGTGCGTGAGCTTTTTTGTGTTTCAAAATTTAATAACATTTCTAACATTTAACTAGTTTATGAATTACATATAAAAATGATTAAAGACTCAAACAATTTTTTAATATTACATACAATTTAATTTTTCGGATTGTTTTTCAAAATTTAATACAACGTCTAGCATTTCACTGTCTGATATGTGTTCTTGTTCAGTGAACATAAGTTCCAACATTTGACCGTCATCATAATGATGTAAATGATCCACAGATTCTACACATTGAACTAATTCATGGTCCCGTGATTCATCCATGAAATCTGAGTCATCATTGTCCTCAATAACTTTTTCTGTGTTGTTCTCCAGAACAATTTCGAAGGAAACATTCTACTCACCTTCCATTTTATTGCTGTAATTTGCATAAAAAATAAATATATCAGTAGAGATAGGGCACTGTTGGGTTTAAGTTCAGACAGGCACTTGTGAGTTTATAACAGAGAAGTAATCTATGGGCACTGTATGGTTTCAGGCGTGAAGTAGTACTATTAAAAAGTGCCTGTGAAGAAGCCTAAGTAAATTCATAATTATACCATAGAAACCTAAATCAGTCCATAATTATAATAAAGAAGCCTTTCTCAATGTCTAACTCTTACAGAGGGATAGTATATAACTATCTGAAAAAGTTTACCATATTTACTTATAGTGCACAATATACTTCAGTTTTAAAAATAACAACTTACCTTTAGAAACAAGTTGATGTTATTAGTGATATTCTAAATGATATATACAACAACAAGTAGTAGTCAAAATGGCTGTGTTTCCTTCTCTTCCTTTATATATATTCAGGTATATAACCAATCAAATGTCAGGTAATAAAAGTAGAAAATGAAAGTAACATTTTCATTGGTTGTCAATTCCAACACTTCAGATGTGTTTTGTGAAGTAATTTACCTCACGGTACTTGGAGAGGTCTACAGGCTAAATGGCTAAATGAAATTTCAATGAAATTTGAGAGAATGGAAGGGATTGTTATGTAGTATGAGCTAATCTATATTTGGTGAGAGTGTCTCTAGTCGTTTTTCTGTAAACTACTTTCCCACCTTTTTTTAGGACCGCTTTCTGGAAAGCGGCCCGGTTAGCGAACCTTAAGCGTCACGGGAGTCCACCATTTTGTGTTTCGGTCGCATTAAGATACAAGATGGAGGGCAAATAATGTTCAGAATGTGTAGAAGGGGGCACGGTAGACTTATCTTGACCCCCTAGGTTTTCTGAGGGTGGCTGAGGAGGCTTAAATGTGCGGAAAAAAAACATTTTTTAAAAAAATTCCGCGAGGTTAGCTTTCGGTTAGCGAACCGGGGAGCGTATTTTGTGGAAAATTAGTGAAAAAAGTTAGAAAAAAATAATAATTGTGAGTGATTAGATGAAGGGTAGCTCTGAGAAGAGCTTTTGGGTTTATGGTACATTTAGGTACTTATAAGTAGGTACCAATGCACATTCTTAAATTCAGAATGAAAATTCTGTTGCCCTCATCTGAGAAGTGAACTCCATCTCCTCTGTAGATATCTTGCATGTAGTAACGCAAGTTATTGTTGTACAGAGAGCCCATTCCATGGTCTCTCATGAAAGCTGAAACAGATTTGTTTACATGCTTCCTCGCTTTCTCAATTTGTGGACAAAATTGGTTGGACCACTTCCATTTCTGTCTTTGGCATATATTGGAATATACCAAGGCAGTTTGAGGAAAAAGTGCCATTAATTGCTCAAAGGTGTCCTTTAAAAGCATTTCCAGACTTACCCCTGTCAAAGTGCCCAAATCATTACCTCCACAGTGCACAATTAACAGG
Organism: Lissotriton vulgaris; assembly: GCF_964263255.1. Taxonomy (NCBI): domain Eukaryota; kingdom Metazoa; phylum Chordata; class Amphibia; order Caudata; family Salamandridae; genus Lissotriton; species Lissotriton vulgaris. Next base: position 119,323 of record NW_028247287.1, on the reverse strand, counting down.
TCAGGTTTTGGCAAATGCATAAAGGTTTTCACCAATGGTATCAATTGGTGACATTTTAATCCTCTTTGGCCCAACCACTTAATTTCCACATCTTGTAAATTGAGGTTAGGTAAATTTCTGTTCTCAGCATACCTTTGAGCCCAGTGGATGTAACTATGTCCAACAATCCAGACCTTAAACATGGTGGGAGAAGGTTGTTCTGCAGTCAGATGAAGTGTGGTAATGAAAGGGCAGTTGAAACAGTAGGAGTTTCTAAAGAAAAAAAACTGTGGATTTACAATGCTAATGAATCATTAGCAGTGATTGGTGCATTTCCATTTCTGAAAACAGAAAGTTAGGGTGCATGGATGTGTTCTTTGAAACATGTAATTTGAATGGTCAAGGAAGAAACATTTAATGAAAGATTGCACTGGATACGCAGGTGCACTGAGAGTTCAGAGTTCAATTGAAACATTGTTGTGTGAACTTGCAAACATGAGAGGTCTTCCAGGAGGTGGTTGCTATGGAAACAAGGCAGACAGGGCAGAGGGGGGAAGGGTTTTGATTTGAAAAAAGTGAGGGAAGAGGTATGATTGGCTACTATGAGAGATATGTGAAAGGAATATCTGTATTTCTGTGCTTTCAATAGCTGCAGCCTTTGGAGTGCATCCTTTTTCTTCTGCTGAAGACAATTTGGTGTATTTCTTTGACTGTTTTCAAAACTCAAAATATTTCCTAAGGTGAGAAAAGATTTATTTAATTTAGATAGAGAATAGTATGATTTAAGGAGAAAATGATGAAGAAAGCTGTGTTTTTAAAATGTGGTTTTGTTTCTAGTGATATAGTAATAGAATTAGTTTCATAGGTTGTTTGGGGTCATATTTAGAAGGCATTTTAGTGTCTTTGATGTTATTTTTCCCTTTTTAAATGGAAAGCGTTCCTCATGGGGCCCTGAGCAGTTCTTAGCCATGTTATTTAATAGGAAGTGGATAACATGGCTAAGAGCATTTGTTGGAAAATGCATGAATATCGCTGACTTTTCTGTGATGTTATGTTTACCTTTTTAAATGGAAAGTGTTCCTCTTGGGGCAAGTGTCTTGTAAATACGCTCCCACTTGCGCTTGGCAAATTTAGATTTTGATTATGGGAGTTACCTAGCCATGTTAATAGTGTCCCAAAAATGGTGCTAGGGCATTCCAGAAAACACTTTCATGTGTCTCAAGGACATTTTTAGTCATTTCTTTATGAATGCAGGTATACAATTGATTTATATGCTGTGTTTAAAAACGAATTTTGAAATCAAATAAATTTCAGGATATGCACTGTTAGAGCTTCATAGGTTGTTTGGGGTCATATTTAGAAGGCATTTTAGTGTTTTTGATGTTATTTTTCCCTTTGTAAATGGAAAGCGTTCCTCATGGGGCCCTGAGCAGTTCTTAGCCATGTTATTTAATAGGAAGTGGATAACATGGCTAAGAGCATTTGCTGGAAAATGCATGAATATCGCTGATTTTTCTGCGATATTCATGCATTGCGGCCGTTTATTTTCACATTTGCAAGCACTTCTTAGCCATGTTATCCAATGGGAGGTGGATAACATGGCTATGAGCATTTGCTTCAAAGGTTGTTTGGGGTTATACATCATTTTTGGGAAATTATTAACATGCCTATCTAACTCCCATAATCAAAATCTAAATTTGCCAACCGCAGGTGGGTGCGTATTTACAATAAATTTGCACCATGAAGAACGTAAAATAGCATACTAGACACTCAAATGCTATGTTAAATAATTAGTACGGCATTCAGTTTTAGATGACTGTTATTTATTTACTGTTTGGTAATAGTGGTTAATAACATTTTATATTATATTTTTCCACAGATTCAACTGCAGATTCTTTCATAGTTTGTAAAATGCCTTCCAAAAGTAGAGTAAGAAAGGCTAGAAAACGTCAAAGACAGCAGGATGATGTTTTATTGCAGCAGTCCTCTTCCCCAAATACTTGTCAAAACACCAAGAAAGGTCCGGGTAAGAGCACGAAATCATTCTTAAGAAATATTTGTAGTAAAAAAAGTTTTGCTCAAAAAAATGTTTCAGTTCACAAAAAGAAAAGTAATTTAAATGGAAAGGAGAGACCCATCACAAATGTTACTGGTAGAGGAAGAGATAACTCTGTGCATGATAGTAGAAGGAAACAACAGTTTAGGGACATTCGAAATCGAATGTTCCGTAATAGGATATTAGTTAATTTATTGAAAAATATTAAAAAGAAAGGCCAGCAGAAAGCGGCATTTTATAAGAAGAAGAAAAATGTAGAGAAAATTATTGATCATGCTTTTGAAATTAAGCGAAAGTTGTTTATTTTGGTAATCAATAGAATTAGGAAACTAAGCAAGGTAATTTCTGATTTCAAAACAAAAAGTAGATGGAAGAGAGTAGTAAATCGTACTAACTTTTGTGAAGTTTTTTCCGGAGAATGGATGCATAGTTCAAGTTCTGAGGCATTTTTTAATGAGGAGACTTATTTTCAGGATAATGATTTGGTGCATGCAGTTGACATCAGTGGTCGAGCTTATGAAGTGAAGGATGGTTGTCCAGTTGAAAAAGAACAACTTGTGACAACAGAGACAGAAGAGGCGCTAAGTGATGAGGTTTTAGGAAGACGTCCTAAGGGTCCTGTGTACATTTGGAAGTGTAGTTCTATTTGCAGTGTGCGACAGGTTTCCATCAATTTTCTTTGTGATTTTATACGGACATTTAATAAGAAAAGTTTGAAGCAGAAAATGAAGTTGTTGCAAGATTTAGATCCTTGCAGAGTGAGACAAATGACAGGTTTGCGTGGTCATTCACTGGCTTGTCTTTCTAGGAGAGTATGCCAGAGTGTTTTTCATCATTTCAGGATGCTAGCAGTGCATCATAATAAAGTGAGAAAATTAGTGAGAATGTTGTATTATGCTAAGAGTCCAGCAATTATGCTTAAACAATTATGTGCTGCTCTTTTGCATGGTTCTGAAATAGATGTGAAGAATATTTGTGAAGAAATTGAGTTTTGTTACTTTGGTAGTAAAGATGAGAATGTTCAAATTGACCCAGAAGTAGAGGGTAATGTGGAAGATAATGTACAGGTTTCCAGTACAGATAATTTTCAGAAGGAAATTGCCACGTTTCAGATGAAATCAGGTGAGAGGCCTAATTTCACTTGTGTATGTTGTCGACGCACTTATTATAAGAATCAGACTAAGGTAGTGGATTTATATGCAAAAAGTGAAAGGGAAAATAATAGTGAATGGAAGGATTTTGCCACATACTTGATGGTAGAAAATTATTTTGATTTGGGATCGGATCAACGTGTGTGTACTTATTGTTGTAATAAATTAAACCAAAACCAGATGCCTGCTAGGGCAGTTCATAATAATCTGGAATTGGTTGAGATTCCTTCTGAATTGAAGGATTTAAATACTTATGAATCTATTTTGATTCAAAGTATCCATCCCTTTCAGGCTATTGTAAGAATGGAGCCAAAGACAGGGAAGTTGCCTCCAGCAGATTTACAGAGAGGATTAAAGGGAAGAGTTGTTTATTTGCCTCTAGATTTGAACAAAAACATTAACACAATTGGAATAGAAGAAGTGGAAGAGGAACCTCTGGTTATCTTGGTTAATGGGGTTCCGACAAAGAATAAGAAAATATGGCAAGATTTAGTGGATGTTAGGAAAGTCAAAAAGGCAACAGTGTATTTGAAGAAAAATAATAAGTACTATAAGAATGTATATGTTGCAGAAGAGGAAGTAAGTGATGAAGAGGATAGCGATTTGTGTGCTGGCCAAATTGAGAAAGTAGAGGCCTCTAAAAGTGAAGAAATATATGAACATTATAGTGTTCATCCTTTGCATTCCAAGGAAGTCATGGGGAATGCTATTGAGTTGTTTCAAATGAAACAAGCCAAAGGGAGTCCCATTAGTGTTTGGGAGGAAAGTTTGGAAGCTCGGTGTTTCCCACAGCTATTTCCCACAGGTCAAGGAGGAAGATATGATGAGCGACCTCATCAAATTCCTGCGTCTGAATACCGGACTTTACGATTGTATGCAGCAGATCCTAGGTTTCGGCAATGCATTCCCTATTTGTTTCATCTCCTGTTTGAAAGCGATCTGTCTGGACTGTCATATGCAGTGAACCACATCTTAAAAAGTGGTATACAGATGCGAAACATCTCGGCAAGTGACTTTATGCATAAAGTCAATGTCCAAGACAGTATTTTGGATTCTCACTTAATTAATCTCATGGCGTGTCAGCGTGGTACTAATGAGTACTGGTACCGTCGTCATGGTGATTTAAAATGTATGCTGAGGAACTTAGGAACTCCAACATGGTTCCTCACTCTGAGCTGTGCCGAGTATGGCTGGGAAGACTTACTTGAATTTCTACGAGAGGCAAATGGAAATATTGAAAACATTGAATTCAAGACACCTGGAGAACTGTGTTCTTTGGATCCAGTGAATGTATGCAGGTACTTCAATCATAGATTTGAAGCTATGATGTCTTTCATCACAAATAAAAAGAATCCACCTCTTGGAGAGGTGTTGGATTTCTTCTGGAGAAAGGAGTACCAAGCAAGAGGTGCCCCTCATATACATATGTTGTTGTGGATCAAGGATGCACCTAAATTTGGAACAGATCCGGATGACTTAGTGATGAATTTCATCGAACAGTATTCTACGTGTGCTGTTCCAAACGCAACGGAGAAGAAAAGTCTAAGAGAACAAGTTCTACGTTTCCAAAGCCATCGTTGTGGAAAGTACTGTCGTCGTAAATTCAGAAACAAGGACAAGTTCCACACCAAATGTCGTTTCAACTTTCCACGACCGGTGATTTCTAAAGGAAGAGTGAACAGTTTGATGTCTTCGCTGCGACATAATGTGACGAGGAAATCACCCAAGAATACATACAATTTGAAAAGGAACGAAGAGTCCAAGTACATCAATGACTACAACCCAGTGATTTTGTCCATGTGGAATGCTAACATGGATATACAGTTTGTGGCTGACAACTGTATGGCTGTGGCTCGGTATGTGACATCTTACATCACCAAAAAAGAAAAGACCGAACTGAAGGATATGTGGGAGGATATTTCTCATGAAAAGAGCCTCAGCAAGAAGTTGTACAGTTTCAGTCTGAAGATGTTGTCGCATCGAGAAATCGGAGCTTACGAATGTTCTGACCGGTTGTCTTCAGCAAGTCTCTATGCCAAATACAGGAGTCTCGTTTGGGCGAGTCTTGGTCTTGCTGCAACGCGAAATCGAGTTCTAAAACCTGTCCGGGAAATTGAGTATTTGGCAGAAAAGGAACCAAACAGTACCGACATTTTGAAGACCAACATGTTGGATACATATTATCCAAATCGAAGCAGTCACCTTGAGAATGTTTGTCTATATGAGGTTCTCCAAAATTATATATTCAAGAGGAACATCAAAGAAGATATTGAGAAAGGAGTGTATGCTGTAATTGGAAGTGAGGGATGCCTGGTCAAGCAAAGAAAATGCCAATTAGTAAACCATCGAAAATTGAGTGGTGAATCTCCAGAAAAAAAGGAGTTTTTTTATTTAGCACTTTTGCAACTTTTCAAGCCTTGGCGTGCAGAAGAGGAACTGCTTGGAGATTTCCTCTGTTACGAAGACTCTTTCAATGCAGCCAAGGAGTCCATAGAATGTCCTGCTTTTTCTAAATATCAAGAAATGCTAACTTTGGAAATTGAGCAGGAAGCAACGATTGCAGCCGAGATTGCCAGAGACAGTTCTCAGGACAGTCAGAGTTCTGTTTCATTGAGTCAAGATCCACTTGGAGGACCTATTATCGAAAATGAAGCTGCCACTGCTATGAATGAAGTGGAAAGAGCCATGGCACATGCTCAGGAGGATTCAGTTAACTTAGAAGACTTGGAAAAACAACTCAACGTTGAGCAGAGGAAAATATATGATGAAGTTACCACGGAAATTGAGCACGGATTAAGTCATGAGAAGAACAAGTGCTCATGTACATCGTTGAAGCCTGTCCGACTGTACGTGAGTGGAGAAGCGGGAACTGGAAAAAGTTTCCTCATTAAAGCAATCTCTTGTTATTTGAAGGAAAGGACTGAGTCATCGCTGTCTTGTGTTGTCACCGCTCCTACTGGACTGGCAGCACATAACATTAAAGGTATTACTTTGCATCGTCTACTGATGCTGCCGGTGGAGCATGACAACAAATTACAATACAACAAGTTATCTGGAGATGCTTGCTGTGAAGTTTCAAGAGTCTTGAGGAAAATGAAACTACTTATCATTGACGAAGTAAGCATGGTTTCCAATGTCATGCTTGCCTTTGTGCATTTGAGAATGCAAGAAGTACTTAAAACTGAATATGATGTGTTATTTGGTGGGAAACACATCATTGTTTTCGGAGATCTTCTGCAGCTGACACCAGTAAAAGGTCAACCTGTGTTCAAAATACTCACGCATGAAGATACCAGGAAGTGCCTAGGGAGCATTGGCAACGTCAATATATGGTTAAACTTCAATTATGCAGAACTGCATCAAAATATGCGTCAGGCAAAGGATGAAGATTACAAGAATATTCTACAAGATATTAGAATTGGAAAAGTGACTGAGCATGGGAAAGAAGCTTTAAATGCACGATTACTGTCAAATTTATATCCCAAACAAGAGATTGTGCCTGAGAATATTTTTCAGAAAATTACTGAGAAGAAATCCGGGATATGTCTCATGCCAACTCTTGCAGAATGTGCCATCTTCAACAACAAAATGTTGAATTTAGAAAAGCAAGAGATTGTGAAACTTGAAGCTATCGACAAATTAGAGCATATGGGATCAACAATTATTTTGTCAGACAATTTGAAATCAAAATTGGATTCATTAGAGAAGACTATATCTAAAACAGCGGGTTTTGAAAAGACTTTGAATGTGTGTTTAAATTGCCGAATTATTTTGAGAAGGAATTTACATGTAGAAAGAGGTCTGGTAAATGGATCAATGGGTAATGTTGTTGATTTTGAGAAATACAGAAATAGAGATGGAATAGAATTTTTAAGAATTAAATTTGATGGCATTGAGGAAGTACAGCAAATTGGTTGTTGTTCTGCTAGGTTTTTGCTTGTTAAAGATTTATATGTTCGCCGTAAACAGTTTCCTGTTTGCTTGGCATATGCGGTGACAATCCATAAATCGCAAGGTTTAAGTGTAGACTGTGCATTGGTGAATATTGGCAGTTCTGTGTTCAAGGAGGGTATGGCATATGTGGCATTGTCACGAGTTAGAACTTTATCGGGATTGTACTTGATTGACTGTGATGTCACAAACATTTGTGCGGATCTAGATTGTGTTAAGGAATACAATAGGTTAAGAAGAGAGTATGCGCCACATTTGCCTCAATATCCTTTGTTTGAGAAACGTGTGGTAGGCCGCAAACGTAGAAATAGCAGTAATAGTAGGGAGGTTGTTGCAAAAAGACTAAAAGTCAATGAACCGAAAATTGTTGGCAGAAAGAAAGTGGATTCTGTTGAAGATGTTGTCGGTTTTCAATTTGAAAACAGTTCTGGTGTCAACTGCTATGCAAATGTAGTGGTTAATGTTCTCTTTTCACTAGAGAGTTTAAAAGAACAGATTCTGTTGAATTCTGAACAAATTTTATGCTGTTTGTTGAATTCTGTTTTCGAGAAATGTAGCACTGATCGAACAAAAGTAGAAAGTGTGTCTGAAGTTCGTTATCTGTTAGATGAATGTTCAGGTCAAACAGACTTCTCTGAAAATAATCAGCAAGATTGTCAGGAGTTTTTAATGTATATGCTTGATATATTGCAAGTTGAGGGTGTAGATGTAGATCACCTGTTTGGGCTTTCTTATCAATGGCAGCATGACTGCGAGAATTGTATGGTATCAAGTACTACTAGTGTAGACTCAGAAAGATTTATATATTTAACTTTGCCAGACAGTAAATCAGTCTCCTTTAATAAGCTAGTAAATGCAGCGGATCACAACATGGAGTGTAGCCAATGTAAATCTGAAATGATGTCAACATTACTTATACGTAGTTTTGGACAGTATGTCATTTTAATGATCCAACGATGTAGGCCTGATGGATCAAAATTGTCAACTTTAATAAAAAATTTTGTGGCTTCTCAGCTTTCAATATCAGGAAGGACTTTTGTAACTGTAGCAATTATCTATCACGATGGTCCTTCAACAACTTCAGGACATTATACAGCTTATTTAAAGTCTCGAAACGGCTGGTCATTCTGCAATGATTCCGTTGTAAGTTTAAAAAAAAAATTGCCGTTTGACCTTAAAAATTCTTACCTGGTGTTTTTAAAACCAAAATTTTAAAGAAAGAATCTCGAGATTTCCTGTGAAGAATTGGAAAAGGTTCATCAAGTTGAGGGAATGTAAGTCTGCAATGCTGTCTAGATTATTGGTCCAAAACTTTTAATTATAATGTTATTTTGTAAAATCCGACTATATAAACCTGATGCAAGTAAGTCTGCTTCATAGTAAGCAGTATCAGTGTCATAGGAAAAGGAGAACATGAGTGACAAAGAAGAGTAAGATATTAGTAGTCCAGGATTGTGAAAATAATCTCAAATGTTTTCTTTTTGCAAGTTGCGAAAATAGAAAATGTCGGGATTTGATTGGAAGAATTACAAGACTTGCGAATCGCGACAACATGATTTGGCCTAGTGGAAACATGTGATAGAATGAGAGAAGTCTTTTTTTCTATGTAACATATTTTTCGTATCGATGGAGGTTTTCTTTCAGAAAGTGGCGGGCTGAAAATATTTATAGCACAACAGAGTGGATGCTGTTCATAGGAGATCCTTCGACGTCATTGAAAGTAAGTTAATTTTAAGGAGTTTTGAAATCAGATTTCTTAGGTTGTATGGGTTTTTTAAACACAGTCATTTTGATTGTGTTTTTTTTTCCCCGCTGTTACATGATGAATATCTTCAAGTCACTGATTTAAGTGAAATTTGATACATTCTGAGAACAGCAAAAATAAACCATTTAACATGTATAATTAATGTTCTTCTGTTTGTACTTATGATATACATTTAGAAATGTGAGGTAGATATGGAAAAACTGAGTCTTTTGTAAGTGTCAATTTTAATGCTTATAGTGCTGTATTTCCGGGTACTGTTTTTTTTAAAAGGAATAGGCCTCACCTCAAAGAAAGCTCTTCAAAGCAGACATCTTATTTGCATCCTGAAACTATCATTTAAAATATTAGAGACAATTTTATGATGGCTTTACATCTTCAACATCAAGATACAGTTTTTTGTAAAATATATATATTTAGGATTGTGTAGGGGACGTAGAGAAGCAGAGACTTCTGTAAATGTCAAAGTTGTTGATAAACTGTTTGTTCTTGAACCTTTTCCCTTGTCTTTTCTAATTTTTAAGTACATGTTTTAATATTTTTGGAAATGTTTGTTCTCTGTTTTACAGATTGAAAATATGAAAAAATATTTTAAAAAGGTAACAAGAATTATAAGGTAAATGTTTTCTACTCTTTTTACCCGCAATGCACTGCCGATGATGTCACTGACACTATCTCTCATTTACTCTCTATAGCTGTCTTTCTTTTTACATTATTCTCTGTTTACTTCCCTTATACTAACTCTTCTTTTTTTAAAAAAAATATTTTTTTAGTTCGCTTAAAGTTTGCGAACCGGTCAGCGAACTTGAAGCGAACCAAAAGAAATAGAGCTTGCCAGAGTGATAAACATTCTAGCAATTTTATTTGAAAGGGGAGGTAGTTCTGAAAAGAACTTTTTTTTTTTGTTTTTGTTGTTTTATATATTTTTTTTTTTTTCTGAACATTTTTTGATTTTTTTGTATTTTTAGAACAGTTTTATGTTTTTTTTGTGTTTTTTATGGAGGGGAAACAACAAAAAAACAGGCATTGAAAACGGCTCAACAGGAGCAAAAAAAAAATTACTTCTTGGGTGCATTAGGGCACTTATGGTTTTCGAACACCATATTAATCAAATTGATGCTCATGTTCCCATACGACAACATTGCACCGCAATATATACAAGTAAACCTCATATGTTGGAAATTTGGTTGAATATTTGGCACAGTTTCCTGTGCCTCTCTTCCTGACAAAGACATTGATGAGGTAGATCTGGCCACAGGAGTTGTCGGGGGATTGTCTTGTAGGTCCCTTAAATCAGCCCGGCTGTAGTTCAAGGGATGCCACCTGGTCATATGTCGATGCATAGTATAGTTGCCCATACTATATTTCTTCTCTGTGCCTCTTGACAATCTGTAATCACAGATGAGGCAGGTGACATATTTCGCATTCACCTTCTTCTCCCCTGGAGGGATGGAAAAAAACTGCCAGATGAAACTAGTTTTTCTCTTTGAAACACGGGGCAACTCTGGGATAAATTGTTGTTGATGTGGATCCTCTTCTTCTTCTTCCTCCTCTTCCTGCTCTCTGTTGGAGGTAAATTGACTTGGTGGTCCTCTTTTCTTATGAGGAGGTGGAGGTGGTGGTGGGGGTGCACCAGCTGCAGCAAGAATGGAAGCCATTGTTGAACTTCAGGTAAATGGTCTTTCTCTCACCAAGATGAAAGTCAGAGTGAGGAAAGAAGGAGGGGTTTACATGATTTGGGAAAAACAAAAGTTCTGAACCAATGAAAAGTGTTATTTTTAGGTCACATGACCTAGTATTACATCATTAGGAAACCAAAAGTGAAATGAACTAATGAAAAGTGTTATTATCGAGTCACATGACCTGCTGTCTTTACGTTTCGCGCTTTGCGCCACTATCCAATCCGCTTCCGGGTCCGCTAACTTGGCGCGTCGGATAACGTATTACGCGACAACGCAAAACGTCATGATAACGTAACAGTTACGCTTAAGGAACGATTACCGGCTCGCGCACCAAGTCGCGGCTTTGAATTCAGCTAACGGGAAGCTGACCAGTTCGCGGACTAGGAGCGGAACAATTTTTTTTTTTTTTTAAAATGTATAAAAAACATGTACAATATATTTTATGATTTAAAGAAGAATACATTTTACAGATACAAATATTAGCTTTCAAAAAACCATTGAAATTCAATGAAAAAACCATAGGTTATAGTCCATATATAGTTAGGAATTAGCATTTACAAAACCTTATTTTACTCGCATAAAACCATTGAAATTCCATATATAGTTAGATGCGCTAACTATATATCGCGCACCCGCAATCCACTACTGATGATGTCACATATTACATCATTCATGACATGGTCAGTGACATCACTGATGACATCACTGATGACATCATCCAGTGACTGTGTGTTTCTGTAAAGTTAAAATATGTCTTACATATTGAAGAATGAGTGGATGTATAAGTGTCTGGATGAAGGATTTAGTAGGTGCATGACTGACTGTATGAGTGAGTGATTAAATGTGTCTCACTAAGTGCATGGGTTAGTGACTGGGTTTTAATTTGTGCATCATTATATCTGTTGTTCTACAAACTGCTGCATATGTTGATCAGTAGCTATATGAGTAACTGTATGGGTTATTCATTGGTTGTCCAAGTATTTGTATGGGAAACTGACTGTGTGTGTATGGGTGGCTGGGAGGTGTGTGACTCTGTACATAGATGTGAGAGTAGTTGATTCACAATATGTATGGGTTCAAAAGTGCATGTGGAAACAGCTGTATGGGCGGTTGACTGTGCATGAGAGTATTAGTGAGTGAATGGATATCTCAGTGCCACATGTCAAAGTAAGTACATATGTAAAACACAGTACATGTGAGAGTTGACATATATAAATAACTGTACATAAGAGCCAGTGAATGTGTGAGTGGCTGTATGGATCATTGTGAATAAGTATCAGGGATTGTATAAGAGAGTAAATATGTGTTATTATATGTTTGAATTAGTAAGGTGTGTATAACTGTATAGTTGAGAAAATGGAGGTGTGATTGATTTTTTGCATAACTGACTAGGTGTGTGAGTAACTCCATGGATGAGTGACAGTCTGTGACTGTCTGTTTACACTGATTGTATCTAAGGTTATATTAGAGTCTGAAGAGGTTCGTGGTATTATCACATGAATGATATCATCAGAGATATGATCAGTCATGTCAAACGAGATGAGTGATGTCATCAGTGATGTCACTGACCATGTCATGAATGATGTAATATGTGACATCATCAGTAGTGGATTGCGGGTGCGCGATATATAGTTAGCGCATCTAACTATATATGGAATTTCAATGGTTTTATGCGAGTAAAATAAGGTTTTGTAAATGCTAATTCCTAACTATATATGGACTATAACCTATGGTTTTTTCATTGAATATATATATATATATATATATACATATATATATTTATATATATATCGTCACACTTCCTTTGGTTAGAAAGGATATGGGCGCACTCCTTTTGATTTTCCACAATTTTCACTTATATTCAGTTTGTTAAGGCAAATGAAAGCATTCGATCTACGCGTTTCGATGCTCCTGGCATCTTGCTCACGATCAACTTCCTGCCATTTTTTCACAATATTTAAGGCATTCACTTGGATATTACATCATTTCCTGAGCCTAACCGCTAAGCATTGTGGTTAATGCAGTTTTTATATAAAATCAACTTAAATCATACATATTATTAAGTTATACATTGGAAAATAATGACACCTTATTTTCAATGTTTTTAACGGATTTCAATTATGCATCCCTTTAGTCTTTTTTAGATGTTAAGTCAGTTTGTCATTTTTTATCCTGGGTTTTACATTTTGCACCTTCTTTTAATTCTTCTTTTGATTCCCTCCAGTGGGATTTGTTAGTTAGTGCAAATGAAAAATAAGAAGAAATCTCTATTGAATGACGACACATCTACAGATTTGGGGGCCAGAGATGCCACTGCATATACGACATTAATCAATTTGGATGTTGACATCGAAGAAGAAACAACATTAAGCCAAGCAATTGATCAAGCAGGTGCTGGGCTCAGTCAAAAGAAACCAAACTCAAAATTCTATCCTCAATTGCCTCCAGGAAACAAGATTGATATTTTCCAAGAGGCGGTTATACAAGATCTTCAGAAAATTAGAGGACTCAGCTACAAAGATAATCTAACTCCAGAGGAACGGGAAAGGAAGAGGGGCCAGGATTCCCTTAGGCTCTGCGCTGATCGTGCGTCGTGTTACCTCGTCGGGTGATTTTAAGGTACGTTGCTGCTACTTGGCCTCCCCCCGGCCCCGTCCCTGGGCATGACCAGGTTGATGGGGCCCAGTGGTGTCGACCACGGGGGGGGGGGGGTTGGTGGTGGCGGTTCGCGGGCAGGGTGTACCAGCTTGGACGGGGTAATGAGCCGTTGGGAAGAGTTTGACCGGGCGGGTTGGGAGCGCGAGGCGGTTAGAGGGGGTGTTTGTGGCATGGCGGCCGGCGTCGCATTCAATTGCCTCGCAATTTGCTGCCTCGCCAATCCTTCCCGGGTTGGGAGGGCGAAGCGGTCCGTGGCGGGAGTGTGGTGGTATGGCGATCGGCGTCGCACGCAACAATTTCCGACCTCGCCAGCCCTTCCACGTTTTTGGGTATTTAGTTAGCCAAATTTATGTCCGGCGGGCTGTTTAGGGGGCCGAGGGATAGCACTTGCGCTTTCAATGCAGTGCTTCTCCCGTTGCGTGTGCATGGGGGCTTTTCACCCTGCGTTAGTTGGTCAATTGCTTGAGAGCCACACTGCATGGCCATTGCGTAGTGCAGCCTTCCGTGTGGGTTCCTACTCAGCTTTTGTGATGAACTGTCGGTGTACTTGTCGCACAGCCCTGTGTCCCCCCCCCTAAAAAGAGCGCCAAACTGCTGCAGCCATTTCATAGTGCAGCCTGCAGCCGTGTGTACCCCCCCTAAAGGAGCGCCACACTTCTCCTGGCAATTTGTAGTGCAGCCTTCCGGGAAATAAGACTAACGCGGTCTTGCGTATTTATCAACCAGCCTTGTGTACCCCCCGAAAGGAACGCGTCATTGCCGCAGCCATTTTGTAGTACGGCCTTTCCGTTCAACGGCCTTTCCGTTCACCCTCCTAAAGAAGGCGACTTGCCTGGATAGACCGGGGGCTGGGCCTGTCGGAACGGGTTGGGAGGGCGAAGCGGCCTGAGGCGGGAGTGTTTGTTTTGCCCTCACAATTTTCTGCCTCGTGTCGGGGTGCTTATTTGTCTAAACAGAGTCCGGCATAGGAACGCGTCATTGCCACGGCCATTTTGTGGTACAGCCTTTCCGTTCACCCTGTTCGAATCAGAGTCCGGCCTACAGTGTAAGGGTTAGTCCGGCCTACAGTGTAAGGGGTTGAAGGGTAGCGCCTACACTGCAGTGCTTTTCTCGTTGCGTGGGCATGCGGGCTTTTCGCCCAGTTTTTTCGATTGCCTGCGGGCTTGTAGCACAGCCTTGTGTACCCCCCCCCTCCCCCTAAGGGAGCTCGACACTGCCTCGGCCTTATGTGGCTGGTATATGAATTTGCCTACTGGTACGGGCCTTCTTCCATAAATCCCCGTACGTCAGCTTGCGGGCACAGCAGTGGAAGGTAGGATTCTAGTACGGATCCGACGCTCGGCAGTCAGCTATTCCGTTATTAATTATGCCCTCAAAGTGGACTCCCTTATTAAACAATGCCCATGGGAGTTCGAGGGACTTGGGTAGGAGCGGGTATGCCTCCATCTGACGCGACACTGAAGGTCGACCGCTGGCAGAGGCCGCAGGAAAAGATTCAAAACGGGTCGTTGGGTTTGCCCGCACTTCCCCCCGACTACGGCTCCTTATAGGTAATAGTTGCTACTGCCACCACGTGGTAGTGCGACACGCATACGGAAACGCAATTTCGAACGTTGCAACAGGGTGATTCAGCAATACGGATAGCTGCAAGCGGGAAACAGCGATGTTGAGTTTGTAGTGGAGAAATAGCGCATGTCCCTTCAGCAGTCTAGGCAGCTGTCAGGCCTCCGGCCTGCATCGCGAGGCAGAAAGCTGTGGTAGAACTCCACTTCGGCACCGATGTATGAGCTGGGCCGGGTTGTCCAAGTGCCATTGATAGCACATCCGTGATAAGCTGCCCCCCCCACCAGGAAAAAAGATAGAGGAACGTAAAATGCCTGACACAAATGCCTGGGTGGCAGACAATCAGATTATAACACAAAAGCGGGGGTAGGTGGTTTGCACGTTGCTCTAAAACACCACAGGCTGGCAGCAAGGGGTCCGGGGTTCTATCCCCGGTTTTATTATGGTGGCCTCCAGGGTGTGGTGATGCTTTAGTTCCCCAATCTTGAAGAGGTGCGCAGGGCATGTAACTGTAGTCAACGCCTAGGTTTAAAATCGCCTATATAATGTTGCAAACATGTAGGCAAACTGTGGTTGCTGAAGACGCTATCAACTCTTATACACATGCAGGTTAACTGTTAAGAAAACAGCTTTCTTTGGAATGAAACAGCATTGGCAAGTTTGAGTGAACGTGCAAGACAGTTGGAACAAAGTACAGTGTACACAACGAGTACATTTTATGTTGTTCTTTCAGATCACGCTTGGAACACGTTGCAAGGACTAGCAGCTACATAGGAGTGAGGAGTAGATCAGCAGGTAATCTCAGAGGTGCGAGTAATACTAGGCAACGCAAACTGACTCGCAGGAGTAGGATCAAATAGGGGTTTTGCGACAGCACGTTGAGCGAAGAGACAGTTTGATCATGAAGTGCAATTTAAACATGAGTAACGTGGTGTCATGAAATGCAGTTTGCACATTGAGTAACGCAGCGTTGTTTTACAGATTGCGCTCGGGAACGCGTACGAGGACTGGCAGCAGAATAGGATTGAACAGTTATCAGCAGGTAATTCATGGGGCGCGTGCGACGGTTGGTGGTTATTAACGAGGGTAGGCATTGGCCAACAAAACGGATGCTGTTGCCAGCAGATTCTGCTAGGAGTGGCACAATTCCATGGGTTGGGCAGTAGACGCAGCAAGGTGTGGCACAACCTCATGTACTTTCTCATCCTTAGGAACCCGGAAGGGTAGAAGCCATCGCAATGAGCACCCGCGGCGCCGCGTTGCCACAAGATGGGCTGTGGGCAGAATTTCAGGCAGTCGCGCAGACTAAAGGGCCCGCATGGGCACAAGGTTTCATCGAGGCGCGTAGGCTAGAGGAGGCCGGCCGACCTGGGGCCCCCGAGGACGCTCCGGGCACCTCTGGAGAGGGGACGCGAAGGTCCACTCGCAAGCGGAAGCTCACCCGTAAGGAATTCCCGGCCGTGCCAGCACGAAACAGCCATCCGGCGTCGCCACCCATTCCCCCCCCCCACCGCGATGCCCTTGGAAATACCTGCAATACCTGCCGTGGTGCACGAGTCAGCGGAGGGAATAACAGACTTGGCCCAAATGGGTAAGACAATGGACGATATGATGGGCTTAATGGCATTGTTTCAAAAACGTTTAGACGCCATGGCAGCAGCACAAGAAAGGCTGGCCCCCCTCCCGGGCTGACAACTGCTGATCCAGTGATGCAAGTATGGGCTCAGCAGGGATCTAGTTTGGGGTCACACGGCCCCGGGAGTGCAACAGCCGCTTTGCGAATGTCCGCGGTTGTGGGGTCAATGCCAGCTGCGCCGCCATTGCCAGCGGGGCCACCATTGCCAGCCGGACCACCAGTGCTGCCGCCTGCCACCCCCGTCAACCCTCAGAGTGTCACCCCCATCAACCCTCAGAGTGTTACACCCGTCATCCCACAGAGTGTTGCCCCCATTGTCCCTCAGAGTGTCGCCCCCATCATCCCTCAAGGTGTCACCCCCCTCATTCCGCAGATTGCCGGTCAAGCGCCCGCCAGAGACAGTGCAGCGAAGAGCGTGGCAAATGGAATGATTAATGGCGGGGTTGGCTCAGTGGGGCTGGTTCAACCTGTGCTGGGTGGGGCCACCTCGGCACACGTGGTGGCGTTACAACCAGCCGGCCCGGGCAGACCTGGCACGAAGTCAAAAGGCGGCTGTTCCCTGGCCAGGCAGGTACCTCAAGCTGCCAAAGAAGGTATATGGAGGAGGGAATATATTGATATTTTGACACTGGTAATGCATGACAACGCAGGTGCAGACACGAGGAGGATGGGGAAGAAAGAGGAGGACAACAAGGTTAGATATCAGCGTTGGCCCGAGAAGACAATAGAGAACTGGACCGAGGCGTTTAACATACTAGCAGCAATCATAGCGCAGAAGGACCCAGCGCAGAGTGAGGCTCTGATGGAATACGCCAACTCCATTCAGCAAGGGGCAAGGGAGTCCGGAGGGATGGGCTGGTTCTGGTACAACCAAGAATTTAGGAAGACCATGGCTGGCTGCCCTGACATAGGGTGGGATCATACGGATATCCAGCTCTGGTTTAAACATATGTGCAGGACAGGAAATAATAAGAGGGACACTTTGTATAAGGCACAAGGCGAACTTGACACTAAGAAGTGGGAACAGGACCAGAAGTGGGAACAGTTCCCGAGGCGTTCTTTCCAACAGCCCTTTCGGGGGGCGGGGGAGGGGCCAGGGATCCGGACTGGGACGTTTTAACTCAGGAACCTGCAGAATGTTCAATAATGGGACATGTACCTGGGGTAGAGCGTGTAAGTTTGCCCATGAGTGTAGCAAATGCGGTGCCCAACACGCAGCAATCGCTTGTACCAACGGCCAAAACCCCCCCCCTCCACACCACAGGGAGCGGACGGAGCAGGGCAATAGGTTACCTTCACAGCATAGAGAATGGACGGAGCACACCAATAAGACAGGCAATAGGTTACCTTCACAGCATGGAGAACGGACGGAGCACACCAATAAGACAGGGGAATGCAAAGGCCCATCTCCCATAGTGTTACAGAGCATTTTACCATTACTCAGAGTGTATCCATTTGTAAGGGAGCAAATGCTACTGGTTGATGGCTTTGTGGACGGCTTTAGGATACCTTACAGAGGCCCCCTGGGCTCCAGGGACGCTTTGAATCTCAAATCGGCCAGGGACTTACCACAGGTGGTCAGTGACAAGATCAGGAAGGGGGTTGATCTGGGGAGGGTGGCAGGGTCATTTCCTTCACCCCCTTTAGAGAATTTTTTTGTTTCTCCACTAGGAGTGGTCCCAAAAAAGCAGCATGGGCATACCGTTTGATCCATCACCTATCCTACCCTGAGGGCAATTCGGTCAATCATTGGCTAGAGGAAGGGGCGTGTTCGGTCTCCTATTGCTCACTGGACATTGCCATAGAAATGATTAGGAGGATGGGCAAGGGGGCGTGGTTAGCCAAGGCAGACATCGAATCAGCGTTCCGCCTCCTACCTGTTCACCCAGACAGTCAGCACTTGTTAGGTTTCAAGTGGGAAGGGGCATTCTTTTTTGATCGCTGCACGCCCATGGGCTGCGCAGTCTCGTGCGCCTACTTCGAGGCGTTCAGTTCCTTCCTCCAGTGGGCCCTCACGATCAAGCATGGTATTTCCCAAGTCACCCACTACCTAGACGATTTCCTGTTTTTTGGCAAGGATGGTTCCCAGGAATGCTCAGAGGCCCTGCAAGCCTTTGAAGAGCTGACGGAGCATTTAGGTGTTCCCTTAGCCCCTGGAAAAACTGAAGGGCCTTCACAGATACTGACTTTTCTGGGCATAGAACTTGATACCATTAGAGGGGAATCCAGACTCCCAGCTGACAAGGTTTGCGACCTGAGGCAGGATATTAGTTCAATGGTTGGGAGGAGTAAGGCAACTCTTGAGGTGGTGCAGAGTCTGTTGGGCAAATTGAACTTCGCAGCGCGTTTCATACCGGCAGGTAAGGTGTTTTCCCGCAGGCTGGCAAAGGCTACGGCCAACATGGAAAAGAAACATCACTTAGTGCGCCTGGGTCCGGGGTTGAAAGCAGACCTTCAGATCTGGGATGAGTTTTTGAGGAATTTCAATGGCACCGTGATATGGAGGGCTCCCTGGGAAAGCAGCCAAGGCCTTTGTCTGTTTTCAGACGCCTCCGGTAGAGAAGGTTTTGGGGTGATCTTTGGAGAAGAGTGGTGTGCCATGAAGTGGCCTGACGCTTGGCGCAAGAAAGGAGTGACTGCTAATATAACAGTCCTGGAGCTGTTCCCCATTGTGGTTGTCCTGCATTTATGGCCAGAGGGATTGGGCAATAAGAAAGTGGTGTTTTGGTCGGACAACTTGGCCGTGGTCCAAGCCATCAACGGTCTGACTGCCAACTGCTCGTTAGTCTTAAGCTTGCTGAGGGAATTAGTCAGGGCTGGGTTACGGAATAACATCGAGTTCAGGGCTAGGCATATCGAAGGTGTTAAGAATGTGGCAGCTGACGCTCTCTCTCGCTTTCAGTTGCCACGATTCCGAGAGGCCTGGCTGCAGGCAAGGGAGGCGATGACACCATTCCCGGCAACATTATGGCGACTCCTTCAGTGGGGGAGCGGTTAAAGAGGATGGGACAACGTTCTCTGGCCCAGGCCACCAGAAGAAGCTATGCGGCCCAGCTGACCACTTTCCGTGCAGTAACCCTGTCCCTGGGAGCAGCGGCCCTAAGTCCCATGGAACAGGTGGAGACTTTCGTGGTATGGGCAAAAGAGACTGGCAAGGCACATTCATGGGTGTGCGGCCACCTGGCGGTACTCAAACATGAGACCCAATTAAATGGAGAAATGGACCCCATGAGTGCATTCAAGATTAGGGCAGCATTGAAGGGATGGGCTAGGGATGAAGTCAGGTTCCCCGACAGAAGGGCAGGAATTGAGTTCCCCGCTCTTCAGCGCATGTTGGACGTGGTGCCGTCCGTTACAAATTCAGCGTTCGAAGCTCAGCTTTTTTCGACAGCCTTCTGCTTAGCGTTCTTTGGCGCCTTTAGGCCTAGCGAGCTAGTGGCCAAATCTAAATCAGATAGATCGGGGAGAGCCTTGGATATGATGGATGTTTGTGCCAGGGATTCCCTAGTACTGTGGTTACGTAAATCCAAAACGGATGAGGTAGGGAAGGGAGTGTCCTTCACGTTACAGGCGCTAGAGGACTCCAGATATTGCCCGGTCGCCACGGTTAGGGATTACCTGAAGATCAGGCCACTGCTGGCAGGTAACTTCCTAATACATGCTGACGGCTCACCACTTACTAAATTCCAGTTGGAGCGGGTAATGGCCGCAGTGTTGGCCAAGGCAGGTTTGTCAGCTACAGGTCAGAAATTCTCCAGTCACTCATTTAGGATAGGGGCAGCTACCTCCGCATTCAGGGCTGGGCTAGGCGAGGAAGGTGTCAAGAGGGTAGGGAGATGGTCATCCTCTTGCTATCAGCGATACATCCGCCCTTGAATACTTCCGGCCGCAATGAGGGCCATACGATTGTTACATGTGACATATGTGAAAGAAAAGCCATACTTGGAGCGATAGGTCCTGGTATGTATGGGCATCATGTCGTATGAAGAGTGGCAATGTACATGTAGAAAATTTGTAGTGTATATGTTATGAGGATCACGTTTTTTCGAGTGGAGTGCAGTGTTCACCAATAAATAAAGCATTAATGTACAGCGTGGTCTTCTCCCTTTGTTAGTGTAACTCAACGGTGTCTTGTTTCTTGCAGCTGATTGTTGCGTGTGGGTGATGGGCCATTCTTACATTCCCAGGCTGGAGCGGTGGGCGATATCCAGAAGATGGGATCTGGCTTTAGCAAAGACACAAATTCTATGGTTGGGTTTCCCTGGAATGAGATGGGGTCAGCTGAGGCGCAAGCTTGAACAATGTCTAGCAGCACGGGGCGGTCCTCCCAACATCCTCATTATCCATCTGGGAGGGACTGATCTGGTCACAGTGGGAAGGAGGGCCCTAATTGAAACAATGCAGAGGGATGTGACGGCAATAACTAACCAATTAGGAGCCACTGAGTTAATATGGTCAGAAATTGTCCCTCGCAAGGCCTGGAGGGGTGCACGATCAGTTGTTGCAATAGAACAGTCCCGCAGGAGGGTCAACAGGTCCATGCAGAAATTTATGGAGAGGAGGGGCCTGGGGTTTATTAGGCATGCACTGATACAAGAAAGAACTGAAGGATATTACGAGAGCGACGGGGTGCACTTGTCTGGGCTGGGTATGGATGTCTTTCTCCTAGACGTACAGGAGGCTCTGTCAGCGGCAGGTTGCAAGTAACTGGGTAGGTGGGGGGCGCTGTCA
This sequence comes from Lissotriton vulgaris, assembly GCF_964263255.1. Taxonomy (NCBI): domain Eukaryota; kingdom Metazoa; phylum Chordata; class Amphibia; order Caudata; family Salamandridae; genus Lissotriton; species Lissotriton vulgaris. The sequence goes on along the minus strand of NW_028247287.1, from coordinate 98,154 downwards.
TCGACGTGGGCCTCCTCCAGAGCTGTGGCGGAGTACAGGGCGATCTGGAAGCAGATGGACAGTAAGGGTACCTCTGCGGCAGAAGGATACAGTCTAGATACCTCTGCCTGGCACAGTAAGGGTGCCTGAGCCAAGAACCTGGAGCCGAAGGATGTTCTGGGAAACAGCGTCGGCGCCCCGTTAGTCCTTCGGGCGGTCGGGGGGCCTGAACCAACCGGGGGTGTGCCTCATCGCTCCGCCCTGACAGGGGGTGCGGGAGTATAACGAAATGGTAATTTACTTCACCGTCAGAGCATCGTCTCGCCGTGCAAGATGGCTCCTTAGGCATGCGGGTCAGCGAGGGGCTGCCGCTTTGGATCGCCTGTAAGATGACCCACCTTAACAGCCACCTTGTACGAAATAAACCTGCAGCACTGCTTTCCCACAAATATGTCTCATGAGTTTCCTTTGGTATGTAAGTGGATAATGTGCATTGCGGGGCGAGCGCTGGCGGTGTGGGCACTATGACAGAGTTAATAAAAAATGTAGCCTTTTTTTATAAATTGGAGGTAGTTCTAAAAAGAACTGTTTTTTTTCTTCTTTTTGTTGTTTTATATTTTTTGTGTTTTTGGAACATTTTGTACTTTTTGTTGGCTTTTATGAACTATTTTATATTTTTTTTGTTATTTTTATGGGGAGAAACGAAAAAACAGGGAATTGAAAATGGCTCAACTGGAGCAAAAAAAAAAATAAGAAAAAATTAGGGTTTTTGGGGGCATTTGTGGTTGTCCCCAGCAAGGACAAGAAGCTTTATGCTCAGTTCACCATAGGAGATGGTCTTACCACAATGGATACATGTTATACGGAAATCCGCAAACCGTGGCTGAATGCAAGGGATTGTCTCCCTTGCCTCTGGTCTGATGGAGTGTGTTGCTTTCTTTTGGAGGTGGTGCTTGAAGATTGGGGAGGGTTACTGGCCAGTTCCCTCATCTCTGCAGCAGAATAGTTCATCGGATGCCTGCGCTGCATGTGGCGAATCATGGTGTTGTTTCCAAAAGAGTATTTTTTATTAGGGTTCCCCCTGGAAAGTTCCATGCCACAGATTAGGCAAGTCACCTTGGCCGCATTGACTTTTTTCTTGCTCTCTGGGATCGAAAAAAAACTCCCATACAATGTGTGCTTTTGGCTGGTATGGGGTATTGTGTTCTTGCAGCCATCTTCTCCTCCCCTCCTCCTCCTCCTCCTCCTCCTCCTCCTCCTCCTCCTCTTGTTGACCACCAATGTAATCTTGTGGTGGTCCTCTTGGTGGTTGTGGTGGTGGTGCAGATGCTCCAGCTGCTGCTGCTATTGAAGCCATTTCAAAGTACAAAATACACCTCAAAGACTGCAAAACAGGTCTTCCTAAGTCAAAGGACAAAGTCAGAATAAGGAAAAAAGGTGTGGTCTTTCATCATTTGGAAAAAAAAAGGCCTGAACCAATGAGAAGTGTTATTTTCAGGTCACAAGACCAGGGATTTCATCATTATGAAACCAAAACTGTTCTGCACCAATAAAAAGTGTTATTTTCAGGTCACATGACCGACCCGCTTACGGCGTGCGTATCACGTGGACGCGGCTACGCGATACGTCACGATTATGTTTTCGTTCGCGGCAATAGCGCTAACGGGACACTCTCCTGAGCGCACCCTGGGGCGCTTCAAAAGACTACACTTTCCAGGGTGCTCACCGGGGCGCGCCCCGGGAGCGATCCAGGGTAAAAAAAAATAAAAAAAATATACATTAAAAAAATTTTTTAAATACTAATAAAATATAGGATTCATTCATTTTCAAAAATATTACATTTTATAGCTATAGACATTTGCTATTAAAATTTTGAAATTCAAAGAAAAAAATATAGGTTTGGGGCCTTATATATAGTTAGGAATTAGCATTTAAAAAACCTATGAAATTCACTCAAAAAACCATAGGTTTCACACCAGTTACAGTTAGGAATTAGCATTTAAAAAACCTATGAAATTCACTGAAAAAACCATAGGTTTTACATCCGTTATAGTTAGGAATTAGCATTTAAAAAACCTATTAAATTCACTGAAAAAACCATAGGTTTCATACCAGTTATAGTTAGCTGGAAATTTTACTGACATAAAACCATTGAAATTCCCACGTTATAGTTAGTTGGACTCACTATAACTTGCGCGCTTGCAATGCACTGCTGATGACGTCACATATTACATCACTCATGACATGGTCAGTGACATCACTCATGACATCACTGATGACACCGTCTTTGTGACAGAGTGAGAGACCTCCTTTCAGTGTAATGTAACCCTTGAAAAACATAATCAAAAATAGAAACTAACATTTTCAAAAAAAAGGAGATACCCATACCAGTTACAACAACCAATTCAGTAATTCCACCATCTATATACACATCCTCTCATTCAGCAACAGTTCTATATAGTCACTCATACATATACTCACTCATCATATGTAGTGACACACATATACATCCTGTTACACACCGACAGTCATCCAAAAGTTACTCACACACATACTCACACATGCAAATAAACTATTGAACATCCATTTATTTGAATATACAGATACACACACTACCACCTTACTTCTAAGGAAACTTACACATACTTACTCTCTTAAACAATCACTTATAGAGACACATACTTATTTAAACAGGAACTCTTTCAATCTCTCACTCTCACATATACTCACTTATATACATTAATACTCACATATACTAGATTAAAACATATGTAGTTACTGATAAAGACACTAGTGAGACAGTCTTTCACTCACTAACACACACATATACACACACATCCACCCATACAGTCCTGTACATATGCTGTCTTCAAAAGACATAGAAACAGTGAGTCAATCATTGATGCATCTATGTGTTAAGTAACACCCCCACCAAACCATACAGAAACTCATACTGATACTAAAAAAATCTAATAACCCATATACACACACATGTAGCTACTCACCAACCCATGCAGCCACTTATACACAAAGTGAAACACTGAAACAAACATTTAAATATTTAAACAATACTCGCTAACAATAAGCCAAGATTTCAAAGCTTTATTCGATTATTAAAAACAATCACAAAAGCGGGATACACAGAATACATAATATTAAAACACCAGACTTTTCCTATGCGACACAGCTTTGAGTAAGAAAGTAGCAGTAAAAAAACAAATATCAAGTCAAGTGCAAATAGCAATTTCATGGCTTGGGCAGTAGTATACACAAAGTGTTTTATAAAAACAGGTCTAAGATAATAGCGCCGAAGGTGCAAATAAAAAGGGCAGATAAGCATAAAGTGCAAGGTGCATTGCCTAGATTGGCCATCACAGGGACAAGGGGATTGACTGTGGAGTTTCATCACTGGAAAGGCCACTAAATTATGAACAATACCAAGTCTTAATCGCGTAAGTACAAACAGATGTGATTGCTTGGTAATAAACTTTAAATACATAGGCATGCCCTTGTCCTCCAACAAATTTGAGTGATAAAATACAAAAGTTGACATGGAGCCACATTTTGCTTTACGTAAGCTGGATTTAGTTCCAATAAAAGTATTTTTAAGTTCTATTTTGGATACAGTAACAGCACTATATGGATCTTTAACAATGTCGAGGTTAAGGATAGTGCTGTAAGAGGAAGAAACATAACTTAACCAGGGAATTTTACAGGCTTTACTCATTTTAAGACAATCTAAAATGATCTGTCTAGTAAAATCGGTTTCTACTTTAGCCCATATAGACCTCCAAACCATTAGGGGTCTCATTCCGATCAAGTCAGTTAAATAGTGCAGGCTCGCCTCGCTATGACACAGTTCATTGGAAGCCGAGGATGGCAAACAAAGGAGTCTTTTAAGGAACCCGTTCTCTGTAACTTGGAGTTCCTTATGAGGGCTGTAGCCCTATAAACCAGATCCATATAGGGCAATAGATACACACCTATGCCTATATATGTTAAGCATGTCCGGTATGCGGCGGCTACCAAGCTTTGACGCAAAACGAAAGACTCCAGTGGAGCTCTTAGCCATCCTAGCATTTACATTAGAAAGCTCCTGTGTCCAAGTCCCTTTATTGTTAAAAGTCACTCCGAGGTAGCAAAATCTATCCACCATCTCGATTTCTTGGTTATTAAAATGAAACTGCTTTATTAGATTCATACGTTTACCACAAGCCATGATATAGGTTTTAGAATTATTGACTTTCAGCTTTCTGTCCTTAATAAAATCATAAAAATAATTCATGAATTTTTGAAGCCCGTTTGGGGTGTGCGAGAGTAATACTGTGTCGTCGGCATAAAGCAAGACAGGCACGTCTTTGCCACCAATCTGAGGAGAGTCAGCCTCCACCTTCTTCAATTCAGATTCTAAAGAATTTATAAAAAGGGAAAAGAGAAGGGGGGCCAACACACAGCCTTGTCTGATACCAGACTTAACCTTGATTTTCTCTGTACATTCCCCAGCCTGGCCAAAACGAATCTGAGCTGTTAGTTTACTATAAAGTCTAGCCAGAAAATGTATTATTGCTGGGGGGGCGCCCATACCTAAAAGAGTGGACCATAATAAATTGTGGTCCACTAGGTCAAAGGCGCTCGAAAGATCGGCGAAACAGAGAAATAAGGATCCTTGTTTTGCTTTAGTGTACTTGCCAATAAGGAGGTCAAGATTAATGCATTGCTCTATTGTCCCTAGTCCTTTGCGAAATCCATATTGGGACTCTGCCAAGATTTTGTTTTCCTCTGCCCATTCCTCCAGCCGCACCAAGAGAACCCTACTCATGATCTTAAGGGAGGAATCAAGAAGGGAGAAAGGGCGGTAGTTCTTAGCCTCACCTCTATCTCCCTTCTTGTAGATTGGTAAAATTATAGATTCACTCCAGGTAGGTGGGGTGCTCTCTAGGACAGAAGCGGTAAACACCTGGGTTAAAAGTGGGCTCCAGAGTGTCTGGTTGGACTTAAATAGGTCCAACCAGACACTCAGGCCCACTGAGCCCCAGGACCCCATCGGGTCCTGGGGCCTTTCCCCCTTTACTTTGGCTAATAGCCATGACAACCTCGGGAAGTGAGATGTCCAAGGGCAACTTCATTCTGGGCAACAGGGTGGGAAGACTAACATTGTTCGTCCTAGGCGGGTTAAATATCCCTGTAAAGTGAGCAACCCAGTTTGCCTCGCTCACCTGGGCGGACATGATTGGGAGATCTTCTTTTGCGAGGAAAGGACTATTAACCGTTAACCAAAATAGCCTACTGTCGCGCAATGCTGAGGCTTGGTTAAGGGCTACCCATGCTTGTTCCCTTAACTCTTGTTTCCTGCGTATCAGGTTCTTTTTATAGGTGAGTCTGAGAGATTTAATGACCTCCCTATCTCTGGGGTGTACAGCTAAAGCTAGCTTAAGTTCCCGCAGGGATTTGGTACACATACTATCGAACCACCCCACATTTTCCTTCTTAATTCCGGCTTTGGTGATAGTAAGGCAATCTTTTATGACAATACCAAGCTCCCCAAAATAAGCTATAATATGCTCACTAGGGACTTTAGGGTCCAGACATTTATAAATTGCGGCAAACCCAGTTTTAATAATTTTCATCTGTAGTTTCTCGGAATTGTCTAAGCACCACTTTATACGGAAACCATTCTGTCTACAGGGGGTAACGTCTTCAATTATCAGACGGTGACTGTTTGCTGGTATCCCCCAGGCGGAAATAGACATAGTGATAGCATTGTGGTCGCTACTTCCGAGATCAACAACAATGGGGACCGTACAAAAAGAAACAAGATGCGTTGAAACCAATAAGTGGTCGATAACAGAAGCCGAGTTCAATCCTACAAAAGTTGGAACAGTTTTGCCGTCAGCGTCATGAGCCGGGTGGTGTATCATAAGGTCCATACTTAACATAAATGAATTAAGAGAGTCTCCATAGGGTGAGTGAGCAAAATGGGCCCGGGATTCTCCATTATCCCCATCAAACCCACAGATCTTGGTAAAGGATTGAGGGCAAGTACGAAGATTAAAGTCCCCTCCCCAAATGAGGTCCATTGGTTTTAGTGTTCCCTTTGGAATGATACTTATAGCAGAGCCCAGCTCCTCCACCATTAGGGTGTCAGATACATCAAACTTGTTATTATAGTGATTGACTATCATTAACATTTGTCCCGTGGCAAGTTCTAATATTAGGATTTGGGAGTGTGGGCCTACGGACTGATAAAATTTCATGCGAGCTGGGAATGTTACAGATAATAAGATTACCAGCCCCCTTTTCGCCCTGCCCATGCTAGACCTTTGAGCCTGGTTGTTATAGGACACAAAACCATCTATATTGGCGTCAGTAATTGCCCAGGTCTCTTGTAGGCATAAGATGTCGAAGGTGGTAAGAATATCTCTCCAGCCTAGGATCGTAACATGTCGACTCCATCCAGCAATATTCCAGCTAACAAACTTAAAACCTGGGGGACGAGGCGGGGACTTAAGAAGGGCTGGAGTAAGGGTAGTAAAAGTTGCATTACCAACAGAGGGAGCCATTGGGACAGGCAGTACAGTGGGGGCAATTACGTGTGAACTTAAATGTACCTGGGCACAGGTTGGAAGGTTTACAGGGGTGTGAATAGTAGAGGAATTAATGCTGGTTAATGCAAAACCATTGCCAGGTACAGATAGAGTAAGGTCATGGACAGGGGGCAGTCAATCAACCCCCTCAAGTCCATTCAGGCAGCTAAATTGATTGAAGTCATGGAAGGGTGTCCAAGGACGATGAAAAACTGGCCGAACTTTAAAATCGTGGTGTCTACCCCTCCGGGCGACCCTCGTCCAGTTATCGTGGGCTTGATCAAGATACATAGGGGTAGGAGGGAAGAAAAACGACACTTTTAGAGTCTGGATTGTGGATTCAAGGGTTCTATTCGTCCCGTGACATATATGGATAACAGTCCTAGCGTCACGAAAACTCACCAGAATACAGTCCCCTGTTATAGATTTGTTTGTTTTACCCACCCAAGGTACCCTTCTCACCATGATGATTTCGTTGTTAAGGTAGGCCGGAAGGGGTCTGTTCCAATTCAACCACTTGATAACCTTGCTTTTCAGTGAGCAAAAGTTCTCACCTTTGCCCACTTCAAGAGGTGGAACACCGGCCATAATTACCATAAGATCATTTGCCTCTGGAGGGAGATTGGGTCTACACGGTCTAGGAACAGGCTTCGTTGGGGATGGGGGAGCAGTACTGATAGTGATTGGCATAGGCGGGGCTTGGCCTACAGTTGAAGATGGAATATTGGGTTTCCGTAGATGGGCTGGGGCTAAATTAGCCATAAGGGGTTGTGGGGGGGGGGGGCAGCAATGGTCGCCAAGGGGGGTTCTAAACTAACTAGGGTTTCAGGGAAATTGGGAGGGACAGTGGGAGGGGGATTAGTCTCGGAAGGTCTACCCTGGGGGCTAACCGAAGATTTCATGCTACTTAAAGTAGCCTCCAGGATAGTGAGTCTAATCTCAACCTTTTTGATGCTCTCGCTAATCGGCAATAACAGTGACCTAAGCAAAAATTCCAAATTTCCTAGTGGGACAACAGAAAGAGGAACATTGGGAACATTATTTACCGCAGCATCGGCCAAATCGGTAGTAGAGATAGCTTTTTCGGGAGGTAGTATATGTACATCTTCCAGTAAACTCTCCGTGGTTGGGGGGACTTTTAAAGTACTCCCAAAATCAGAGTGGGGGATTTTTGTTTTTGTTTTTCCCAGACCGCCCCTCGACTTCCTCCTGCGTTTATTAGGTGGGGGGCCATGTACCCCTTGCACAAGAGTTGGCTTAGGTTTGGCTTTCCTGGCTTTTATGGCGGGGGGGGGCTGGGTAATTAAATCAACAGTCGTGCAGCTTGGGCTAATGGGGGGGGGTAACGTTAGTGGTTAATTCAATAGGATTATTGATACAATCCCTCAGCAAAAGGGGGACGTCGTCCAGTGATAATGGCTCTTCGCTAAGTGATATAGAGTTATCTACAAGGGGCCTATTTTTCAAAATTTCGATAGAGCGTCTACGCTCCGCCCTGCACTTGGACAAAGTGCTTTCCTTGTCCCCATCTCCCACAGCCCGGGGAAAATAATTGTCTAATGTCCCATTTTTAACTCCCCCCAACTTCATAGGGGTGCCCTCCGTGGCCGGGGAAGGCATACCAGGTAGCTGAGGGTGCAAGACTACAAAGAGAAAATAAATTAATAATAGTCCAGTATACAAACAATGAACTGAAGAAAGTAGGCCCAGCCCGGCCTTATCCGGCCTATGAGGGCCTTAGAGGGCCCGCCCTTTGCCCGGGCTTTGCCCCGGGCCACGACCTGCGCGCGTCCCGCGATGCGCGTCGTTGATCCTGCTTAGGTTTGTGAAGGAGACGTGGCACTGGGAGGGGGCGCGGCTCGGCCGGGAAGAGGAACCAGCTGATGGTGTTTGAAAGAATGCTGGTCCTTGCTGTCCTGTGCGCCGCGCCTCTCACCTCCTCTGCGGCCACTGGAGCCCACAAGGCAGTCAGGAATCCGAGGGTGCTACTCCTGTAGCAAAGGTCCAAAGTCCGACGGCAGCAAACACCTCAGGCAAGCAGCACCCGCGAAGCGGGGGCCGCGAGGGGTAAAGTACTGACAACAGGAGGCGTGGCACTGGGAGGGGGCGCGGCTCGGCCGGGAAGAGGAACCAGCTGATGGTGTTTGAAAGAATGCTGGTCCTCGCAGTCCCGTGCGCCGCGCCTCTCACCTCCTCTGCGGCCACTGGAGTCCACAAGGCAGTCAGGAATCCGAGGGTGCTACTCCTGTAGCAAAGGTCCAAAGTCCGACCGCAGCAAACACCTCAGGCAAGCGGCACCCCAATAAGCCAGTTAACCAATCAATTTTTTTTTATAAAACATCCATTAACACCCTTATGTAAACATTTATTCGTTCATCGACCTTTACAAATGCATATATAAAACATATTGATTTTTCAGAAAGACACACATTCACTGGATGGTGTCATCAGTGATGTCATGAGTGATGTCACTGACCATGTCATGAGTGATGTAATATGTGACGTCATCAGCAGTGCATTGCAGGCGCGCAAGTTATAGTGAGTCCAACTAACTATAACGTGGGAATTTCAATGGTTTTATGTCAGTAAAATTTCCAGCTAACTATAACTGGTGTGAAACCTATGGTTTTTTCAGTGAATATATATATATGCAGAAACAGCAGTCTCTCACCACGTCGCCACCCAACAGGTAGGAATAGGAAAGACCTCGCAAGTCCCAACGTATTATCGGCAGAGTTTATTGCAAAAGAGAGTTTACCAAATCTGACGCGTTTCGGGCGTCCGCCCTTGGTCACAGATTGTCAGGCTAATGAACAAACATATATGGTACAATGCACTATTTTTTTCAAAGTTTCAATTTTTTTTTCACTTTTGCGACACCATGTGATGAGAAATAAAAACAGAAGACACACTACACATACCTGACATGTACAGTCTGTTTTCCAAACAATGAATATTGTTCAAAGAATCAAAAAGGAAGTATAGTTAACGACATTATCTAAGGAGTTAATAAATGAATCTGAATCATTTATAAACCAATATTAACAAAATGTAAATGATAAGAGAAGCGCTGTAATTGGCAAGTTGGAATATGTAGTTATACACGCATAAATGCTCAAACCAGATAAACTGCTGTTAATCCAAAAGGAAATGTAAACAACGATCACTTTGTATTTGAAAGTGCAATTTACGCAAATAAAGTGCAAATGCAAATTGTGCAGGAAGCGCAAGATAACATGTGCAACACAGCATGAATACATAAATATATATAAATATCTATAAATAATTTTATGGTAAAATGTTATAGATCATATTTCATGGATCTATTAAATAAAATTGAACCATAAAAAATCATTGCCCATTTCATATCAGCAGTTTGTTATATTTCCGCATAAATGCAGGGGTGGTTTATCTACAATATTTACAGCACAAATAAGAAGCATTTCTATTATATATGTCGAAAACATCATATTGTTCAAAACCCCAAGATAGAGATCCATCTAATAACTTCCAAAGTAAATTCATGTAGAATATAACGGGCGAAAACAAACCAAAATATTGTCATAGTGTCTGGGTCCCAAAAACAGTGGGGAAGGTAGTGTGAATCCTCTATCCAGTGAAAAAAGGAAACAAAAAAACAAATGTGCAAAAAGTACATGAGAGGTGTGCAATAATGTAAGTAAAATTCATAGCATTTCATGGTTTTTTGAGGCAGCTCAAAGCGGGAAATTAAATATTTCAAAGAGAAAGAGGAAATCATGGTTATAAGAAAACATGTAAGTCTTCCGTAGTGTTCAATCCATTGGGAAATCTGCTGTCTAGTTCTAAAATGAACTGAGATTCTAGTCTCCTAAGCATTTTCTCCCTGTCACCGCCTCGCCTGGGTTTAGGGACAGAGGCAATGACATAGTATTCCAAGCATTGTAGATTGTTGTTGTGTATAGCTTTAAAATGCCTGGCAACTGAGTATGTGCCATCATTGTTAACGATGGCACGTAAATGCTGGAGTATCCTGGCATGCACCTGTAGCTTAGTGCTGCCCACATATCTAAGGCCACAGGTGCATGTCAGGACATAGACAGCAAAGTCAGTCTTGCAGTTGTATATGCCCTTGATGTCCGATGTGGAGTTGAATATTGGGAGGTGTTTTTCCCAAACTTACACGATCTACAAGTAGAGCAATGTTTGAATCCCGGCCGGGATTTTAACCAATCCTCTTTCTTTTCAAGCTCAAGGAATTCGTGACTGATCTGGGTTTTAAGGGAGGGTCCCCTCCGATAAGTGACAATGGGATTATCAGGAAGCCTAGGAGCCAAAACCAAATCAATTTTAACACAGGCCATCTTTGTTTGATAATAGATTTAATCTGTCTGGCCTGTTTACTATACCCGGTAATAAGCCTGGGAGTTTGTTCCTCAGTTTCACTGGTTGATATTGCCGAGCCATTGTGAGTAGAAGATAACAAAGACTCACGAGTTCTGGCGTTGGTTTTCTGGATGGCAGTTCTTAGAATAGATTCTTTGTAGCCTCTGCATCTAAACCTATCCAGGGCTTCATTAGTACAAATATCCAAGTCACGATTAGTACTACAGATTCTCTTCAATCTGAGCAACTCCCCAAAAGGAATATTATCAATAGTGTGTCGTGGATGAGCACTGCTGGCGTGAAGAATGTTATTGCCAGCAGTGCTCTTTCTGTGGAGTTTTGTGGCAAGACGACCATCATTGACAAATATTTTTACATCAAGAAATTCTGCTTCCCTGGTACTCATGTTGGAGGTGAACCTCAAATTTTATTGATTGATATTAATACATGAAAGAAAATTATTGGCACTTTCCTAGTTCCCCCTCCATATAATAAAAACATTGTCTATATAGCGCATCCATTGCACGACATGTCTTTTGTAGGTTGCGCCATGGGTGCGCAGGAGGACCTGTTCCTCCCACCAGCCTAGGTGAAGACACGCATAGCTGGGAGAGAAACAGGCCCCCATCGCCACACCCCGTTTTTGAATATAGATATTGTTATCAAATAGGAAAAAGTTGTTATTTAGACACCCTGTAGTTAGTTCTATTATCATTTTGTTGTGAACATAGCAACCCACAGGTCTTTTCCCAAGGAAATATTCCAAAGCTGCCAAACCAGTTGTGTGCACAATACTGGTGTAGAGTGATTCAATGTCTAAGGTGATCAATAAGAGATCATCGTTCCATGGAATGTCCTTGATTTTTCTGATAAAGTCTCCAGTGTCTTTGATATAAGTTGGCAATTCCTTGACTAAATCCTGCAGGTAGTAGTCGATGTATTCAGTAACATGTTCCACCATTCCTCCAATGGCCGAGATGATGGGTCGACCGGGAACTGGAACAACCTGTTTATGTACTTTCTATATATATGCATGAAAATTCCTCCACACGGAGAAGGAAGCAGAAGCCCAGAGGGGGACTGGTTGGAGAGGCTTTATTAAAACAGAACAGTCTGGTGGCGGCGGATGCATTTCGGCGCATTGCCTTCTTCAGCGCCCAACACCTGACGGAAATGTCCCGGTAAGTACCCCTGCTGTTTTGTATGGATGGCGTCTGTCCACTCCTCCCCCAAGCTGTGCTGCTCACCTGTTGTAGTGCGTTTGAACATCACCGCACCACAACTCCCAAAATGCTTCATGTTCAAGCAGAACGGGCTGATGTAATGGGGGAGAGTCTTTTGATGAAAAGAAATGGAGGTGGGGAACAATAGCAGCAGGGCGCGATGTACCCATGTGTCAGTCCTGTGATATATATATATATATATACAATTGTTTTAAAATTTAATTAAAACATTTATTCTTTTAAATTGCATTATTTATATTATTTTTATTTATTATTTTATTTTATTACCCTTTACACCCTAAAAACGAATCCCACCCTGCTCCCTTTAAATTCCCCTGCACCCCATAATCATAACCCACCCTTACTCCTTAAAATACCCCAACACCCTTAAACACTAACCCTTCTTAACCTTATAAATAGACCCTGTACCCCAAAACCCAAACCTATCCCTAAACCCTAAAAATACCCATGTACCCCAAAACCCAAACCTAGCCCTGAACCCTATAAATACCCCTGTACCTGAAACCCCAAACCTACCCCTGAACCCTAAAAATACCCCTGTACCCCAAAACCCAAACCTAGCCCTGAACCCTAAGAATACCCATGTACCCCAAAACTCAAACCTACCCCTGAACCCTAAAATACCCCTGTACCCCAAAACCCAAACCTAGCCCTGAACCCTTAAAATACACCTGTACCCTAAAACCCAAACCTACCCCTGAACCCTAAAAGTACCCCTATACCCCAAAACCCAAACCTAGCCCTCAACCCTAAAAATACCCCTGTACCCCAAAACCCATACCTATCCCTAAACCCTAAAACTACCCCTGTACCCCATAATCCAAAACTATATCTGAACCCTTAAAATATCCAAACACCCCAAAACATATACCTCAGTATCCCAAAACATATACCCCTATACCCATACTTACCTTATCCAAACATTAAAAAAACATGCTTTTACCATTCATGCATTTACAACGAATTTAGTTGTAAATGTATGCGTGGTAAAATCATAAAAAATGTAATACCATGCGTTATAGTGGCATTGCTGAGTCATGGTACTTTTGTAATGAAAGTATGTGGAGTGATGGTATGCGGATAGAAAGTTGCAGAAAAATGGGTGTTTACCCTCCACCGGTAAGTACATTGGTGGCACGCGGCCCACATCTCCAGCAACATCCTCATATTTTTTCACCACCCATTTGAAAAATGCACAGGTCTCTCTCATTGATGGCCAGCACCGACATACACTTTTAGACACACCTCCCGCCACAAGTTCAAGAATTGCGAACTTTAGAGCTGGGGAGCTACGTTCGAATCTCGGCATCAGCTCAACATCCTGTGATTCCAGGCAAATCGCTTTGGCTCCCCGTGCCTACCACAAATGAATGCGTTCTTCTGTAATGTAAATTGTGCTCATGCCATGTTGTCGAGTTCGCGCTATATTATATTGCAAGGAAAAATAAAGTAGGGAAACTCGAGTTCACACACTACTGAACGCACACTCTTAAGTGCATCAGCAGTGCACTGTGAATCTGAGCATTTCACAGGCTTGTCACAGATAAAAAAGGCTACAAAACAATATACTACTGGCCGGCAGTAATTCATACCCGAACAACGTCGGGACGGGCTGCAAGTAAAATAATATAGTAATATGGATGGCAGGGATAAAATATGAGTTCTAATTCAGCAAACTCAAACTACATACACAGACACTTCTCTTCTTTAAGGGTCTGGGAGCTATCAGTCCCTCTTTCAAATAATACAGACAGATGAATACAGTGTTTATAGCATGAAAATAGCAGGGTGAACGGGAAGACGAAGAAGGCAAGCTGCTTATTCTGAGGTGGACAGACTGGGGCCTGAAAGTGTTTGTGTATAAAATGTCAATGATACGGTGAGTTTTGCAAAATTTCAGAATTCTGTGTAATGCAAAATTCACAAAATGTATTGAAGATTCGCAATTTACAATTTTGAATTATGCTCTCTTGAACTGGTTCATACAGAAAAACCCTTGCTGAAAGACATTTTGTAATCGAGCCAGCTGCCTGCTGCAGGGTCGAACGGGAAATTCAAACAAAAAATAATGCCTTGGGATAAATAACAAAACCTTAGTAGGTTGAAGAGATACTTCAATTAACTCTTCCTCTAGATGCTAATCTCTGGAAAAATCTTACTATTTTAAAAGAATCAATAGCCAAAGGTTATTCCAAACAACTTTCAATTACTCTTAATTGAAAAGTACTTCTCAGTATTTATTATTACTTTTTTCTTTCCAGCTTTTCATGTTTTAACAAAGACACAAAAAATAAAATGTTACTCTTACTTTCAGATATATACAACATTTACATCACATAGACATATATACACGATATTTACACACAAACACAAAAGTATATAATTCACTTTTTGTTTCTCAATGCCCTACTAATTAATCAGGATGCTCCTTAACAATGTTCCACACCGAGCATTCCTTGCAAAAAAGATCACTCTATCAATAGAGAATTTGAGGCTAATAACTTCTACCTCTATTATTACAACAATACTCCTAACTTATTTCTTATTGTTTTAGATTTGTGGTTGTCTTCAATTATTCTGTCGACACGTTTCAGCCCATCAACTTTCGGGCCTCATCAGGACTCGGGCAGCCGAGTATACACTTTTGCGCAAAATCACCTAAAAAATTAAAATACCTTATTGATCTCTCTTAATCAAGGCATGTTAATTTCACATGTATACACAGAGGTATACATAGGAACATACAACCAAGTTTCTTACTACTTACTGAAGTGGCGGCCAATTAAATCTACACCTTAACGTGCCTACAATTAATTCCTTTGTGTAATAAGTTAAAAAACATCAGAAAAAGTCAGAAAAAATCTGAAAAAGTGCACTGTGTCATAGAAAAGATACCAAATACCTCATTCCATAAACTAAAAACTAAATAAAAGTGAATCACTACCTATGCAAGTCAATCCGGGTAATCATAAATGCCCATTAGTGTTGTTTTCCCGGTTCTTAAACTGCATCCACTTCATTCTTCTTACCCACCGGAAAACTAAAAACAAAGAGTACTACATAAATCTGATTCCCAATGTAGTCCCCCAGAGGTTCTAAGGACTGAAATTATAATTCTAGCAATACTGGCACTTACATATTAAATATGTTGATTCAATTAAAAAAGATCAGGCGCCTCCTCCGCGCTCTGTCTATCGGCTGTATCTGCCCCTCTGGAAAAACCGAAGGTGACTATGAGGAACTGATACGTCTTGTCTTACTCAAAACAAAGACCTCCCCTTATCTTAATGGTCATAATACCTAAATCTTACCTTACTATGCTGGTCTATATTCTCCAGAATCAATCCACCACCTAACCGCATCAATCGCGGGCATACAATCACGTGATGCGGAAGAGACGTTATATCCAGCAGTGAAGGCTATAAACACTAAAGAGATGCCACTTCTTGTTATTCACAAGTTACGAAAAAAGACTGATATAATTCTCCAGAATAACAAATAGATTAAACTACAATTTCTTTTGTATCCCTGGCTTTATCTAACAGCCCATATCATATACAGAAAATATATCTTAGAATGAACCCTTGAATCAGGGAACTTCACTAGAATACCATCAGGAAAGAAAGACTCGCGTTTTATATTTCAAAAAAGGAAGAAAGACCCGCGTTTTGTATTTAAAAACATAGACAGGCTCGTAATTTATAATTAATGCAAAAGAGCCTACTCTCTACTAAGAGATATTCTGCCAATTATCACAGTGCCAATTTAATTAAAAAAACTTCATAGTAATAATAAACACAATTAACTAACCAACAGCTATTCACATCAATATAATACCTAATCTAATGATATATTGTACATTACAAACCTTATTACCCAGTGTTGATCCGCCACTCCTTACAATTTCGATTTCTAAAGAAAACCACAGCCTGCAGTTGTCAAAATGAATATGTACAGAGTAACGGATATTATAACCATAGACAACCTGGCATTTATACATACTTCAGTCCTACATTTAAGTTATTCCAGTTTCACTTCACGTATGCAATAAAGCCCAGATCTCGTCTTTATCATTAAGGCCCATTGTAGCAGTGTGATATTTCTCTATTAATCTGGCCTCTAATCTAATCAGTTGGGTATGTAGTTCTTCTTCACAGGCATTCACGATCACACTTAAAACTGACCACTTTATGTCATTTTCTGAATGTTTCAAACGTAGGAAGTGTTGTACTAAAGGGGCCCCTTGTACTTTACATTTTATCCTAGATTAATGTTGCAGGATTCGTTTTTTTATTGGTTGTGTAGTTTTCCCTATATAATATTTATCACATGGGCATTTTATGCAATACAATGCATTTTTGGAGTTGCAATTAGAAAATACCTTTTGGTGATGTATCTGACCATTGATATCTAATGGTTTGGAATCTTCTGTAAGTCTACATGCCATACAATTTTGGCATCGGAAATGACTGATCACGGGAGGTAAACCAAGTAAACCTCTCAGATCTTTTTTCGGGGATTCAATCTGTCTACCTGCTCTCACCAGTTGTTGCCGAATGTTCTTTCCTTTTTTGAACGCAAAGAGAGGTTTTAGATTCCTAAGGGTTCAATCAATTTCCATGTTTTTTCCCCATAATTTTTTTTACGCGATTTGCTTTTGGGTCGAACGTGAGAACACACGTCAATGGGGTATTCTTATATGGTTGTTTAGGGGTGAGCAGCACCTCTCTTGGTGTGTACCAAGCTCTCTTGAGGGCCACTTTCACCAGCCTCTTCGGATAGCCGCGGGCTAGTAATTTATCTTTTAGATTATTTGCATTAAGTAAATAATCTTCCTTCTTAGTACAATTCCTCCTCACCCGGAGGAATTGTCCATTTGGCAAGTTTTCTTTCAATGTACGGGGATGACAACTGGAAAAATGTAAAAGAGTGTTTCGGTCTGTGAGTTTTGTATATAAACTGACTGTAAGAAGACCGCTCTCGTGTTGTATATATACTTCTAAAAAATTAAACTTTTTCTGGTTCTTAGACATAGTAAAGTTAAATTCTACAGTTCTCTGATTTAAACAATTATGGAAATCGGTTAGTTCTGATTCTTCTCCGTCCCACATCATGAATAAGTTGTCTAAACAGTGACACCAAACTCCCACATTAAATTTAAAAGGGTTGGTGTCGCTATAGATCAATTTTTCTGCGAATTCTGACATGACCAAGTTGGCAATCTCTGGAGAGACACTACACCCCATTGCAACTCCTGATACTTGCAGATACAGAATTCCCTTAAAGTTAAAAAAGTAGTTCTATAAGCATAAATAGGCTAATGATATTATGAAGTCTGTGGAGACTTGATGTGGCCGCTCTCGTTTATCTAGAGTATACCTCATAACCCCCAATGCCTCATCTTGGGGTATATTGGTATACAACGATTCAATATCGAAAGATACCAACAACTGTTTCTCCATATTGTAAGTCAGACCTTCTACTTTCAATATCAAATCCATGGTGTTGGGGACATAGGAGCGGGTTTCTTTGACCAAGGGGATTAAAAACGTATCTATGTATTTAGCCAGTGGCTCTAGTAGGGAACCACAGGCCGACACTGTGGGTCTACCGGGTGGCTTAGTCAGTGATTAATGCACCTTTGGTAGGACATAAATATTTGTTATTTTGTTGTTATTGCCATTCAGGAAGTCAAACTCATTTTGACACAGCCATCTTTCTTCTAATCTTTCTTTGGTAATTTCTAGAATATATGATTTTAATTCTAGTGTGGGGTTGTTCTCTAACACTCTATAATGTACAGGGTTTGATAACTGACGTATCAACTCCTCATCATAGTTATCCTTATCCCAAAGGATGATTCCTCCCCCCTTGTCCGCCGGCTTTATTATTATAGCCGAATTTTCGGATAGACCTTTTAGGGCTTGCTTCTCTTGTATAATACAGTTGCCATTAAAGAAGACTTTCTTTTTGTGTAATGTGTCTAGTTCTCGTAACACCTGATCTTCAAATACTAGGATCTCCGCTGGTAATATTGTACTCTCTGGGATGAATTTGGATTTATTATTCAATCCACTTATATTGGACTGTTCTTTCATTTCTCTCTCTAAAAAGAAAGCTTTAAGCCTTACTTTTCTAAAAAAAAATGCAGGATTTCTGTTTTTGTGTCTACAGGGTTCTGCAAAGCCGTAGGCACAAAAGAGAGTCCTTTGGACAACACTGACAATTCTGTTTCTGGTGGAGTATACTTAGAGAAATTGTAAATAGGTATAGTTTCAAATGTATCCAATACTCCTATGTTTCTTTAACTCAGCGCCTGTATGTTCTCCACCGAGTAACAAAGGGTTCTGGGTCTTGATTCTGATAAGGTACTGGTGGTTGGTATTGACCTTGTTGTGGGAACTGACCTACTTGTTGATTGTATCCTCTCCATGTTTGTCTACCTCCTGTGCCTCGATACTTGCCTCTGCCAAAAAAGGTGGTTGAGTTCTTGGGTATTGAGGATATGGATGGCAACCACTATAAGACCCTTGATCGGAATCTGATGATGTATCTGAAAAGGTGATACATTTGTTCCGTGATCTACCTCTACATTGAAGATTTAAAGCACCTGGGTTGTTATTTTGGTAAAAATCTTCTTTCAGGTAGGGATAGATTTCTTCTAGTTTGAAGTTCTTTATGTCTCTTGTGACTTTTGCAGTTTTCTGGTTTGTAGTGTGGAATTCAAACTCTGCAATTGTTTTTTCTACTGATTCCAACAACGTTTTAGAGTCTTTAATAGTAGTGTCTCCTAGAATGTCTTGTTCTAAAGCCTGAATTTCTCTAAGCTCTTCATCATTTAATCTAATAGCAGTTTCTATTGATAATGCCGTCCAATCGATAGAGCATTTCATTCCCACTCCTCCAAATTTACCTAAGTAAGTTTTATCAGTGATGAAAATTACAGGGATATTTTTCACTTGGAGTCCCACTGGAATGGTGTTATTTTTTAAATGTTCTAACAGAACTTTTGCATGTAGCTGAGATCTTATATTCTTCTTTTAGAGCTATTTTAATCGCTCTACTTTATCTACATTCACGATTTGTGTAGCTGGTTGATCTCCACTCAAAAGAGAAGGGATTTTCCGTAGAGTACTATTTTTTTCTTCAGTATAACTCACTGTTACTGGTTCTGACATATCAATGGGTATCTTTGATAAACCAACAAATACTCCTATGTATACATGAAATACAATAATTAGTTATATTGGAATGCCATATGGCTAATGATATACTTATTTCTTCGTTTTTTTTACACACAGACTTCTCGGCTATATAAACTTTTTTTCTCGAGACAAACCCTCACACTTACAAAAGTGCAGAAATACACCTATATAAAAAGGGGGTACCCTAAATAACCCTTTGGCATCTGGGTCAATTCACAAATTCAAACAAAAAATAATGCCTTGGGATAAATAACAAAACCTTAGTAGGTTGAAGAGATACTTCCATTAACTCTTCCTCTTCCTTTTGCCAGCCCAGCCCCCGTGCGGCGTGATGCGATCGAGTGCAGCAAAATGCCGGACCACTACTAGGGGGGCTTGAGGGGGTCCTCCCCATGAAAAGTTTGGAAAAAGACATAACAAAATGGTGAATTTTAATGCACATTTTTTCATTACATATTGTATCACCTTTGAAAAGAAGAGTAAATAGTAGATGATGACCTTAAAGAGCACCAGGTCTGAATAGTGATGAGGCTCCCTGTCCCCTCTACCCCAACCCCCAGGCAGATCCGCCGAGAGGTCTGAACACTCATGAAAAATAAATGAAGATGTCTGCATAATACATTCATTGACAAAAAACTATTATATAGAAACTCCGGGAGCATGGACAAGCACTGACTGTGGCAATAGGTCTGGCTATGTTTTTACGTGGGGAGGAGAGAGGGGGGAGAGAGAGAGGGAAGGAAGGGAGAGAGAGAGAGGGAGACAGAAGAAGAGAAAGGGAAAAGAAGAGGGAGAAAAGAGGAAGAGAAAGATAGAGGAAGGAGACGAATGAGAGAAGGACAGGGAGAGGGATGGAAAGAGAGAGGGAATGAGAGGGAGAGAGAGAGGGACAGAGAGAGAGAGATAGAGAGAGAGTGGAGGGAGAAAGAGGGGGAGAGAGTGAGAGAGCAGGTGAGAGTGAGAGAAAGGGAGAGAGAGGGGGGGATGAAAGAGGGAGGGAGGGAGAGAGGGGGAGAGAGAGAGGGAGAGAGGGAGAGAGAGAGGGAGGGAGGGGATAGAGAGAGAGAGAAAGAGAGAGAGAGAGAGGGTGGCGAGAGAGTGTGAGAGAGAGAGAGGGGAAGAGAGAGAGAGGGAGGGAGAAAGAGAGAAATTGGGAGGGAGGGTGTTAGAGAGAGAGAGAGAGAGAGAGAGAGAGAAAGAGAGAGAGGGGAGAGAGTGAGAGAGAGGGAGAGAGAGAGGAGGAAGGGAGAGAGAGGGAGGGAGAGAGGGGGAGAGAGAGAGGGAGAGAGAGAGAGAGAGAGAGAGAGAGAGAGAGAGGGAGAGAGAGAGGGAGGGAGAGAGAAAGGGGAAGTGAGTGAGAGCAAGAAAGAGAGGGAGAGAAATACAGGGATAGAAAAGAGAGAGAGATAGAGAGAGATAGAGAAAAGGATAGAGAGTGAAAGGGATAGAGAGTGAGAGAGGAAGCGAGAGGGGTATGGGGATAGAAAGAAAGGGGGATAGAGGGAGGGAGAGAGGGATAGAGAGTGAGAGAGGGATAGGTATAGAGAGAGATTGAGAGGGAGAGAGGGAGAAATAGAGAGCGAGTGAGAGGGAGCAAGAGAGAGAGGGATAGAGAAATAGAGAGAGGGATAGAGTGAGAGAGAGAGAGAGAGAGAGATAGAGAGAGAGGGCGGGAGGGAGGGAGCAAGAGAGGGAGAGAGAGGGGGCAAGAGAAAGAAAGAGAGAGGGGGGAGGGAGAGAAGGAGGGGAAGAGAAGGAGAAGGGGAGAGAGGGACAATAGAGAGAAAGAGGGTGAGAGAGTAGGAGAGGGAGAGAGAGGGAAAGACAGAGGGAGAGAGAGGGATACAGAAAGAGAGGAGGGAGAGATGGAAGCAGAGGTAAACACCCAAAATATCGAATTTAAAATATCGACTGGCCAAAATATTGAATTAAAAATATAGATAGGCTAGATTATCGAATTACCAAAATATAGTTGGATAGAATATCGAAATTGAGGTTTAAAATATCGTTTTCCATAATATCAAATTTAAAATATTGTTTTCCATAATATCGAGAAAAAAAATTGTGTTATGTTTGCTAGTATATATGTTAAAATGATATATCATTTTTGTAATGTATGTTTTTTAATGAATGTTATGTTATTTAATTTTTGCATAATTTAATTCCGTAGAGGATTGTGGGTTTATAAGGGAATAGGGTGGGAAATAATTTAACTATAGTAAATTAAATATAAATTTTTATAAATTGTAAAATTATTTTTAATTTCATTTTGCGCTTTAGTTCTGTAGCGGGTTGTGGGTTTATAGGGGAATAGGGTGGAATGTAATTTAATTGTAATTAAGTAAATATTTTTTTAATTTATTTGTATTGATAATTAATTTATTAATAATTAATTATAAATTGGTGATTATTTTTTATTAATTGGTGATTAATTTGTATTAATTGATAATTATGTTAATTCTTTGGAGTGGGTTGTGGGTTATAGGGGAGTAGGGTGTGAAGTCATTTAATTGCAATTAAGTAAATCTTGAAATTATTTTTGTGATTTGATAAAAAGTTAATTGTTAATTACTTATTAATTGTTAATTAATTTTTCATAAGACATATTTATTGATATTTATAAATAATTCATGATTAAATATGTTGTGATTGGTAATTCATTTTAATTAATGTTTTTATTGGTATTGATAATTAATGTATTCTTATCTAAATATTAAATCATTACTTTTCCTACTGTTGCACTCTCTGAAGTGGGAATAGTGATTTTTACCCTAATGCTATCCAACGCTTTCCCTACTGTTGCACTCTCTGGAGTGGGAATAGTGATTTTCCCCCCAATGCTATCCAACACTTTCCCTACTGTTGCACTCTCTGGAGTGGGAATAGTGATTTTTACCCTCCCACTATCCAATGTTTTCCCTACTGTTGCACTCTCTGGGGTGTGAGTGCTGTAGCTGCAACTAATAAAAGCGCTGAAAACTTACCTTCTTGTGAGAGGCTGTTCCTAAGAGGGCATCTTTGTGGAACACTGGCTCGGGTGAGTGACTCTGCCTGGAGCAGCGCGACATTGATGGAGCGTGGGATCACTAAAATCCACACGTTCAGCCCTACGGAGGATAGACGTTTCCAGGTGGAGTGTTGGGGAGCGGAGGGGAAACAGGACAGTAATTCTGGAGGCCACCAAGAGACATTACATCTCCTCACTTTGGCAAGGTATTTCAGCGCGCATTAAGCAAGATCCCCGTATTTGCACTTTCCACGCAGGTGCATGATGGGAGCTGTAGTGCACAACATGGTAACTGCAGCTGTTGGTGACCGGACGGGGTCAGCTGACCTTCTCTGCAGAGGGGAGGACCTTAGAAGGACTAAAGGAGGCGCTTGGCGGCATACCTGTGTTTATAATGGCGTCTGACAAAGGCTCTACATGCCGAAATGCATCACGCTACGCAAATGGTCCAATAAATTGTTTTCTCCAAAGCTCCCCACTGGGCCTCTGACTTCTTGAGTGAAAGGGGTCGTTGTGGCATATTTTCACGCTTGTTGGCGGCGTGAAGGGGCCCTCACTCATCAACTGCTCTGTGGTTTGGCTAACACAGTGGCAACACTTCTTCGAACTTTCCCGAGGGATCGGGCACCAGAGAGCAGCCTGGAACACTGGCTCGGGTGAGTGGCTCTGCCTGGAGCAGCGCGACATTGATGGAGCGTGGGATCACTAATATCCACACGTTCAGCCCTACCGAGGATAGACGTTTCCAGGTGGAGTGTTGGGGAGCGGAGGGGAAACAGGACAGTAATTCTGGAGGCCACCAAGAGACATTACATCTCCTCACTTTGGCAAGGCATTTCAGCGCGCATTAAGCAAGATCCCCGTATTTGCACTTTCCACGCAGGTGCATGATGGGAGCTGTAGTGCACAACATGGTAACTGCAGCTGTTGGTGACCGGACGGGGTCAGCTGACCTTCTCTGCAGAGGGGAGGACCTTAGAAGGACTAAAGGAGGCGCTTGGCGGCATACCTGTGTTTGTAATGGCGTCTGACGAAGGCTCTACATGCCAAAATGCATCACGCTACGCAAATGGTCCAATAAATTGTTTTCTCCAAAGCTCCCCACTGGGCCTCTGACTTCTTGAGTGAAAGGGGTCGTTGTGGCATATATATATATATATTCACTGAAAAAAACATATGTTTCACACCAGTTATAGTTAGGTGGAAATTTTACTCGCATAAAACCATTGAAATTCCCACGTTATAGTTAGTTGGACTCACTATAACTTGCGCGTGCAATGCACTGCTGATGACGTCATATATATATATATATATATATATAAAAATATATATATATATATATATATATATATGTATATATGTATATATATATATATATATATATATATATATATATATATATATATATATATATATATATATATATATATATATATATATTGAATAATAAAAAAAACGTTCAAACACTCACCTGCTTTCTTCATCTGTGGCCAGTGAACAAGAGCTATTATTGCTCGAAACGCGTATGGCTTACTACATTCTGTCATTGGGCTATAGTTGGGCTACATCTGGCTGATATTTGGGCTACATTTGTTTTTTTGTCTCTGGTGGTCATCTTTGTGCTACATTGGGCTACATTTGGGCTCTAACATATATATAGCCCAATGTAGCCCAATATATATTTTTTCAAAGTAAATTTTTGTAAAAAGCACTGGAGCACATATTTTGAGACATAGCAAAGGCACATCGGGCTACCAGTCCCTACAATTTTGCCAAGTTTGGTGGAAATCCATTCAGCCGTTCGGGCTAAAAGTGAGGTCGACTGCCCTATGGAAATTAACATGGGGAAAACATGTTTTGGGACCCCCCTTTTATCTCGGCCCCCGCTTGACGAATCCCCCCAAAACTTTCAGGGAAGGACCGGAGCTCCGCAAGGCAAATTTGAGGAAATTTTCAGGCAGATTCGTCAACCAGCCCCAAAGTTATTCACAATAGAATTTTGAGATTTTGCATTGAAAAAAATCTCAACTATAACTATCTACTGGCGACCGCCAGTAGGATATATATATATATATATATATATATATATATATATATATATATATATATATATATATATATATATATATATATATATATAAATGGAGAGAGAAAGGGAAGAGATGGAAGGAGAGAGAGAGAGAGAAAATGAGAGAGAGGTATAGAGAGATGGAGAAAGAAAAGGAGAGGAGACAGAGAGAAAGAGAGAGGTATATAAGGTATATATATATAGAGAGAGAGAAAGGGGAGAGATGGAAAGAGAGAGAGCGAGGGGGAGTGAGAAGGAGAGAGAGGTGAGAGGTATAGTGAGAGAAAGAAAGGGGAGAGAGGGATGGAGAGAGAGATCTCCATCATTTTCACAACAGAACATACCACTAATTTACTTATAATTTTACCCTCACTACACCAAAGCGCCATCGTTGTTCCACATAATGCAATATTGTTTCTCTACAGAATAAGGAAATAGTTGAACTAGAGAATATAGATCTTATTGTATAACAAAACTGGTATCAACATACTGAATAACGTGTCATTACGGTACAGCATTATATGCCCATTAATGTGGAACAGAATGTCCCCTTGACTGTACTTCTGAATGTAGCCCCTCATTGTACCGAATATGACCATCTCTGTGCTTCTGTACTACAAAATATGCAATGATTGTAGTACAGAATATGCAATAAGTGTATTATAGAATGTCATTGCTTCCATACCAAATGAGGCTATTGTGCTACAGAATATGTCAAATTTTCATTAAAGAATAAGCCTATTACTGCACTGTAGAATGAGCATTAATGTAATGATGTTTCATACTATGGTATATGTTCATTATTGTACTACAGAATGGTCCCATGACTGTACCTAAGAATTTGATATAATTGTATTACTAATGCAATCACTCTCCTACTGGAATGAGGCCACAACTGTACAAGAGACTACGTCATCATTTCACTACAGAGAATGTCTATTACTGCCCTACAGAATAGGCATTAATGCACCACAAAACATGCTGTTATCCTACTGTGGTAAATGTGCATTATTGTACCATAGAATGTTCCCATGGCTGTACTGAAGAATGTGGCCATAGCTGTATAGAACATGAGTATCAGCTAATACTATCAATCAAATATTCTCTATCCATACTATCATCCCACTCAAATGTCCTTAAACAATCAGAGACGGCAGCAAAAGACAGATACACATAAATAACCACACGCGCAGAAAGGCAAACAAGAGGCAAGCAGACATTTAATTACACATGAAAACTCCGTCAGACACTGACACAGAGGCAGACACAGTCATGGTGCAACTTTAGCACACAACGTAGCTAGACAAAAAGATCTAGACGGATGCAACCAAACACTGTGACAGACACATATACACGTCACAGCCAGAAAAACAGTGATAGGGCTATATCCCAAGAAATATATTAATATGTAAGTAAAATGTTAGCTATCCAAGAGAACTACTCTCTCATGGCTATTAAGACTATTAAGTAGTTTGGAAACTACTGCAATTGTCTTTTTTGTTTAGCTGTTTTTAATGACGTAGTATACATTTTTTTTATTTTTTTATAGTAATTTCTAAATTAATGATGCTGTAAAATGTTTCTTTTAGATTTGTATTTTTATGAGTATGGAGCCGATTCCGATCTCGGTCGGAAGGGCACCGAATCGGGTTCGGCACTAGCGGACCTGATTCGGAGGCTGAATTTCCGTCCGAGTCGTACACAGGTTCGGAAGTCACAGTACGATGCGAACAAGTGCAAAATCCCTGTCCGAATCGTTTCCGGGTCCAAACCACTCCGTACGACTCGGTCACAAGAAAACCGTGGAGCGCAATGGAGACGTTTCGCGACCGATGCTCGATTTGGACAGCCGGATTGAGTCGGAGCGTCCGGCTTGCAATAGCCAATGGAGTTGGACTTCAGGGTCTGAGTTGGAACCCCTGTTACCAGCAGCCTTACGACTCGGACACAGGGGGAGACTCATGGGTCTCCCCAACACAGGCATGTACGGTGAGGATGGCACCGACACGTACCCACTGTAGGGGATGCACTTGTCCGCGACATACCCATTCAGTCAATGAGAGTCCATGGACACGTCGTACGACCAGCTCCGATTGACTTCTATGGGAGTCCGACCGAACTGAGTCCGAAAGCATACGTGTCACGGCAGTGGCAGACAAAGAACCCAAACAAGAATAACAGTTGTAATGCCACTAACCTGAGGTATCTAGCCAGCGGGGACCACAGCTTGAAGGTAATCTTCCCTATACCCTATAGCGCTGACCCTCCCCGCGTAATACACACACAAGGGACAGGTAGCCCTTTGGGCAGGGGGAAGGAGGTTTTGATCGGGGAGGTAGTGTAGACACCCTTCGTGGTCTGGTCAGAGGATTGGGATGTCTTCAATACCGAAGTAACTCTAGAAACACAATAACAATCTATTAGGATAAGGATATGCGGTAGGAGGTATGTCTCATAATCACTGAATACAGTGTATACGTACTGAAAGCCTTCTCTTGGGGAAGCGGGAAGTCGGAGAAAAACTCGGTACCAATTGAGAAGGGTTCTAGAGGCTGTTACCTCACAGCCTGGATCCGTAATAGTTCTGGCCACAATAGTCTAGCCCAAAGCAGTTATAAACACTGCTAGCGGCAAAGCTCACTTCAATGTTTGTACAACGTGTGGCAATGTCAATATCAAGCGGACTACACAGTACTAAATAATATGGCAGCACGGCCGTGCTCTAAACTAGCGGTCCTACCTCGAACTCGAGGAAGCACAAAACGGGAATCAGCGGCTCCTCCAGCGGGAAAGAAAGCGTCCGCCCAACAGCGTCTCGCGGCTCCTCCAGCGGGAAAGAAAGCGTCCGCCCAACAGCGCCTCGCGGCTCCTCCAGCGGGAAAGAAAGCGTCCGCCCAACAGCGCCTTGCGGCTCCTCAGGAAAAATACAAAATGCAGCTCTGGTCCAACGCGGTGATTACCAGGAAGGATTGACAAGCACCGGGTAAATGGGAAGGGAGTGATTTATAGCCGCCTAGTGGTCGTGTTCCGTTTTGTCATGCCCCTGAGCTTTTTGGGAGATGTAGTGCTGCAGCCTACTCTTCCTCTATAGCTATGGGTAATCGCTACAGAACCCCCTCTCGAGGAACGCCGACCCGGCGGTCGACCAGGCTTTCCAGGATGCTGCCTATGAAACTGCACCACTAGGTCAGGGCAGTGGAGATTCTGCACAGGTTCCCATGTCCTTTCTTCTGCCC
This sequence comes from Lissotriton vulgaris, assembly GCF_964263255.1. Classification (NCBI taxonomy): domain Eukaryota; kingdom Metazoa; phylum Chordata; class Amphibia; order Caudata; family Salamandridae; genus Lissotriton; species Lissotriton vulgaris. The sequence goes on along the minus strand of NW_028247287.1, from coordinate 70,466 downwards.
CAAAACCCTTCCAACTAACCAGGTATTGCACTCTACCTCGGTGGAGCCTGGAATCCAACAATTCCTCTACCTCATATTCCTCCAACCCGTCCACCAACACAGGGGAAGGATGCAGGGGTAACCTTGTGTCCACAGGGCAAGGAAGAAGGAGGGACACATGAAAAACAGGATGGATCCGCCAGGTACGGGGAATAGACAGTTTCATCGCCACATGGTTGATGACTTCCTCGACACTATAGGGACCAATATACCTCGGTTTCAGTTTGTTAATACCCCGAAGGTGAATGTTTTTTGAGGAAAGCCATACCTTATCCCCCACTTTATAGCACGGTTCAGGAGAGCGTTTCTTGTCGGCGTTGCGTTTCTGCGATGCTTGAGCGTCTGCTAAGTGGTGTTTCGCATCTATTCGAACCGCCTGGAGATGAGCGTGATGTTCCTGAATGCTGGGAAGGTTGGATGACAATGGCCAGTCAAAGGGGAGGATGTTCGGGTGATACCCAAGAAGACAAAAGAAAGGGGAACAACCCAATGTGGAGTGTTCGGTGTTGTTATACGTGAATTCCGCCAACCATAAGGGGGTGACCCAATCCGTTGAATTCTGCAGGGTGAAGCACCGCAGATATTGTTCTATGGTCTGGTTGAGCCTCTCCGTTTTGCCATCCGTCTGTGGGTGATAGCTCGTAGAGAGCCTGACATCGATAGCTAACGACTCACACAGGGCTTTCCAAAAGCGGGATGTGAACTGAGTACCCCTGTCTGTGATGAAGACCCTCGGAATGCCATGGGCTCTGATAAGATGCTGTAATATCACCATGGCCAGTTCAGCGGATGTGGGTAGGCCCTCCAAAGGCACAAAATGACCCATTTTGGTCAAATGATCGATAAGCACCAGTATGGTAGTTTTTCCTTGACATAAGGGCATCTCCACTATGAAGTCCATAGAGACGGTATGCCACGGTGCAGGGGGTATAGGAATCTGACGTAACAGCCCCGTAGGTCGGGTGTGTTTGGCTTTGCTCTGGGTGCACACAGAACAGTTTCTTACGTATTTCTTGACGTCGTTCCTTAAATTAGGCCACCAAAACGATCGTTCGATGGTGGCTATTGTTTTGTACACCCCCCAATGTCCTCCTAACACCGAATCATGTGCCCAGGAGAGCACTTGCATTTGCAAGCCAGGGTCAGGCACGTACAAGGCGTGTCGATAGTACAGGAGCTCATCCGTTTGCGACCGCCAATGGGGTTCTTCCTGCAGCCAAGACTGAGCATCAACCTCCGTTAAAGCCACTCGGATGTCCTCGATAAAATCACTGGAGGTGAGTAAGGCTATGGTGCTTTCTGGAAAGGATTTGGCAGGCAGGATAGACGTGGGTTCCTCCGGAACTACTGACGTGGTGTTTTGGGTGTCTTGATTCCTGGATAGGGCATCAGCCTTTCCGTTCTGAGGGCCTGGACGGTACTTAATAACAAAATCATAGTCTGAGAAGAAAAGAGTCCATCTCAATTGTCGTGGTGTGAGAGCTTTGGCTGTTTTTAAGAACAACAAGTTCCGATGGTCTGTGAAGATTTCTATGGTATGACGCGCTCCTAGCAGGTAGTGTCTCCATTCCTCACACCCTCGTTTTATGGCCAGCAGCTCCTTGTCGGTGATAGAGTAATTGATTTCACAGGGACTGAGTTTTTTAGAGTAAAAAGCCACCGGATGGATTTGTCCTGTGGTAGGGTGGCGTTGCGAAAGCACCCCGCCTAATGCGAACTGAGAGGCATCGGTTTCCAGAATAAACGGAAGTTGAGCATCCGGATGCCTCAGAATTGGGGCTTGCGTGAATTTCTCTTTCAGTATCTGAAAGGCCCTTTCAGCCTCCTCTCCCCATTCAAACGTAACGTTTTTCCTTAACAGAGAGGATATGGGGTGAATGATCTTGGAGAAGTCCTTGATGAAGCGTCGGTAATAGTTAGCGAAACCGAGAAAACTCTGTACAGATTTGACGTCGTGAGGTGTTTTCCAATTCATGATGGCCTCAACCTTCCCACTTTCCATCTGAAACCCATTGGCGTTTATCACATACCCCAGAAAGGAGACTTCAGTGGCGTGAAATAGGCACTTCTCTAATTTGGCAAACAGATTGTGTTGCTGAAGACGATGGAGGACTGCCTTAACATGCTGTTCATGCTCGGGAAGAGTACTGGAATAAACAAGGATATCATCAATGTATACCATACATATGGTATCCAAAAGGCCCCTGAGCACTTCATCCATGAAAAATTGGAATGCCGCAGGGGCATTGCATAGTCCAAATGGCATTACGTTGTACTCAAATAAGCCGAATTTAGTTCGGAATGCCGTTTTCCACTCGTCGCCTTGCTTCACCCGAACCAGATGATAGGCCCCTCGCAGATCTAACTTAGTGAAGTAGCGAGCTCCCTTTATCTGGTCCATCAGCACAGGTATCAATGGCAGGGGGTATCTGTTCTTGACCGTGATGTTGTTCAATGCCCTGTAGTCGATGCACGGTCTTAGTTCTGCACAGTCCTTCTTCGGGATGAAAAACAGGGGAGAAGAAGCAGGCGATGTAGAATGACTAATGAATCCTGTAGCTAGGTTTTCCTCTATGTAATTCTGTAAATATGCGTTTTCATGTTCTGTTAAGGCATACACACGACTACAAGGAATAGCCGCTCCTGGGAGGAGTTCAATGCAGCAGTCGTAAACCCTATGCGGGGGTAAACTGGTAGCCTTCTGTTTATCAAACAAGGAACGGAATTCCTCATAGATGTCAGGTAAACTGGAAACACCGCATATGTGTTTGTCTACACAAGCCACGGCCAGATGACGCATACTAGGACGATCTTCCTCTCCAGTTAGCAAGGGAGAATGGCTATGACAATGCTCCATACAATAGGAGGAGTTTAATTTGATGGTTCGTGCAGACCAACTCACCACTGGATCATGTAGCGTGAGCCATGGCATGCCTAAGATAAGGCGAAACTGTGATGCAGCAATTAAGTCAAACTGTATATGTTCCGTGTGTTTTCCGTGCTGCATAAGCAGAGGGAGCGTGTGTTTCGTCACCGGCCCAGAAGACAATACGGACCCATCCACGGCCTTCACGTGTTCAGGTTTTTCTTTGTTCTCCCAGTCTATTCCAAGGGAGGTTGCGAAGTCAATGTCCATGTAATTAATGGTGGCGCCTGAGTCTAAAAGAGCATCCATTTGCGTGACTTGGTCCCCCATGGTCCAAAGGGACACTGGTAAGTTCATATGTGCCACAGCGGGCATCATAGTGTTTGCGAGGAGTGAGGAGATCGTAGATGGTCTCATGTCCATTCCAGTGATCTCAACCTGGTTTGGACGTTCTAGTTTTCCGACGTCTCTCTTGTTCCGCTACTTGTAGATTTTCGGGGAACCGGATTCCTCTCTGGTTGTTGGGCTCTTGCCCTGCACTCTCTGATGAAGTGCCCTCCTTTGCCACAGTACAAACATAATTTCATTTTTCGCCGTCGCTCACGTTCCTCCGTGGACAGGGGACCTCGGATACCCCCAATCTGCATGGGCTCAGAACCATCCGTAGTTTTGGCGCTCTCTTCCGGAGGGTATTTAGGTTTGGGGTACCATCCACGTCCGTCACTCCTGCTCCGATCACCTCTTCTCTCCAACAGCGATGATCTAATTGTACTGTGAGTTCGATGAGTTCCTCACAAGTCGCAGGCATTTGAACTACCTGTGACAAGACGTCTTTCAGCTCGCTTCTTAAACCTTGATAGAACAGAGATGTTCTTTTTTCTGGCGGCCAGTCGGTTTCAGCTATGAGTCGGTTGAAGGATGTGATGTATGACAAAAGATCCTGTGACCCTTGGCGTAGCGTCAGGAGCTCCTTGTCCAGAGACAACATATGGGTTTTTCTGTCAAACAGTTTTCGTAAAGCGGAGCAGAATCCGGAGAACTGGTGCAGAACGGGGTCATTCTTTTCCATTAAAGGAATTGTCCAGCTTGCCGCGTTGCCACCCATGTACGACATCATGAACGCGGTTTTGGACGCGTCATCCTGGAACACAGATGGTTTACACAAAAAGTGAAGTCGACACTGGTTCAGGAATGTCTCAAACTTCTTGGGGTCCCCATAGAACCTCTCAGGGGGAGCCAGAGGGAGACCAGTGCTCTGTATTACGTGCACCGTCGGGGAATGATCTGTGGAGGACGAAGGTATGGCGGTAGGCGAAAAGAACCCACCCCCACTTGCCATAGGAGTAGGAGGCTGGGATAAGACCTGTGATGGAGGGGGAAGTGTGGCTTCTCTTATGTAAGAACCTGCCCCTGGAGACCTTCTTGACATGCCAGCTACTTCTCTCCGCATGGTATTCATCTCTTTCCTGAGTTCTTGGTTTTCCACTCGGGAAGCCTGCACTTCTTGCTGCAGTAAGCTAAACCCTTCAAGCAACGAAGCCAAAGACGCATTCGTATCCATGGTCCAGGCTGGTCTTCTTCCTTGGGCTTGTCAATCTGTCACGGCAGTGGCAGACAAAGAACCCAAACAAGAATAACAGTTGTAATGCCACTAACCTGAGGTATCTAGCCAGCGGGGACCACAGCTTGAAGGTAATCTTCCCTATACCCTATAGCGCTGACCCTCCCCGCGTAATACACACACAAGGGACAGGTAGCCCTTTGGGCAGGGGGAAGGAGGTTTTGATCGGGGAGGTAGTGTAGACACCCTTCGTGGTCTGGTCAGAGGATTGGGATGTCTTCAATACCGAAGTAACTCTAGAAACACAATAACAATCTATTAGGATAAGGATATGCGGTAGGAGGTATGTCTCATAATCACTGAATACAGTGTATACGTACTGAAAGCCTTCTCTTGGGGAAGCGGGAAGTCGGAGAAAAACTCGGTACCAATTGAGAAGGGTTCTAGAGGCTGTTACCTCACAGCCTGGATCCGTAATAGTTCTGGCCACAATAGTCTAGCCCAAAGCAGTTATAAACACTGCTAGCGGCAAAACTCACTTCAATGTTTGTACAACGTGTGGCAATGTCAATATCAAGCGGACTACACAGTACTAAATAATATGGCAGCACGGCCGTGCTCTAAACTAGCGGTCCTACCTCGAACTCGAGGAAGCACAAAACGGGAATCAGCGGCTCCTCCAGCGGGAAAGAAAGCGTCCGCCCAACAGCGTCTCGCGGCTCCTCCAGCGGGAAAGAAAGCGTCCGCCCAACAGCGTCTCGCGGCTCCTCCAGCGGGAAAGAAAGCGTCCGCCCAACAGCGCCTCGCGGCTCCTCCAGCGGGAAAGAAAGCGTCCGCCCAACAGCGCCTCGCGGCTCCTCAGGAAAAATACAAAATGCAGCTCTGGTCCAACGCGGTGATTACCAGGAAGGATTGACAAGCACCGGGTAAATGGGAAGGGAGTGATTTATAGCCGCCTAGTGGTCGTGTTCCGTTTTGTCATGCCCCTGAGCTTTTTGGGAGATGTAGTGCTGCAGCCTACTCTTCCTCTATAGCTATGGGTAATCACTACAATACGGCTGCATCGTACTCGCTCGGCCGGACTGCAGGAGTCCAGATCGGTCGGAAAACACCCGGATTCGGCTCTGTCGGAGTGCTTTCCGACCCAGATCAAACTGACCCTATGTTTTTACTTGCTGATGTAAATGATCATAAATTGATCGAATAAATTACTTACTATTAATATGTATAAACAATGGCACAGTGGTATACAAGTCAAACACATGCTGTCAATCAGACGTACATACAGCATGGAAACAAAGTGACACACAGCAAAGACACAATGTCACACAATCCATAAACAATAACATAAAACACACACACAGTGACACTGCAGCATATAGCATAGATACTGTGAAACACAGATCAAAAGCACAATGACACATAGCACAGAAAACAGTCACGCAACACTCAGTACAGGCTCATAGTGATACAAAGCACATAAGTCATGACGCGCAGCACGAACAGTGATGGACACCACACAGCACAGGGATGCAGCAGAGACCACATCACAGCAAAACACACATCTATGGCATGCTTGTTGTTGCCGAAGACACCAGTGTCACATCTAACACACCCTGACTTAACCTAGCCAGACACATACACACCTACAGACTCATATATCAGACACAAGGCACAGTCACCACGGTAACTAACACAACTGCATTTGCCATATCAAGCCACACACGTACCACTGCCACAACTTTACCAACATAGCCAAGCCAAGAAAGGATCATGAGCCAAACTCAGAAGAGACTGTGGAGGTGGAGGTAAGGAATGTCCCCAAAGTTACCTTAGAACTGGTCCCAGAGAAGAACATCTTTCCACTGACTAATTTGCTACTCACCATGGAAGTTATCCATGTCACGAGAACACATGTTCTCAGCCTTGGCCTTTTCCGGCTTGTGGAAATGAATCTTGCTCTGGGAACATTTATCCACACAGCCCGGTCTGTTCCTGCCTGAGAAAATGATTCCTGTTCTGGGAACATCTCTCCACAGCTCTGGCCTGGTCCTATCTGTCAAAATCATTCATGCTGGTTCTGCTCTGACAGTCAGAGCGAGTCTCTTGAGACGAAACCGACCGCATCAGAGCCTCCAGTTTGTGAGTGAGAGCCTGTGGGGCCACCCCTGCCCCAAATAATGTTTGTCCAGTTTTTTTGCACATAATATCAGATTAGGCCCCAATCTGATGGTATGTGCACAAAAAATGGAATGGGCCTGTATTCTTTCGTTGGCCGCCCCATGCAGCCCCCGAGATTGAACTAAGAAACATATTGGAAGATCAAATAGGCAAAGAACAAAATAGAAAGTAAAAACATTTTACATTAAAAGATGAGGCATACAATGAAAAATGTATGATGATTGTCTAAATAGCCTTTTTTTCCCAGAGGTGTTCAAGCCTTGTGGCACACCTTTTTCTTCTAGAAGAGAAACAAACGGCCAAATGTATGCTGGCAGTTTATGTGTGCCCAAAATTCACTGAATATCCAGATATATACACACCATTCACGCTAGTGGGAACAATATTACCGAAAATAATGCAACTTCTTTCTATAAACATGCAATAGTGTGTTAGACATGGGCTTCCTCAGATCACACAATGTAAGAGAATCAATAATAGTTATGATTGATCGGTTTTAGCTAGTGTGCAATCGCACTAATTATTACTCCGTGTATTCACCTATCAGCTGTGGCACCTGACTTTAACTTGTGAGAAGTTGGCCTGATATGTGATGTCCACTATTCTAGTGGGCACCCTGTATCAGTCCAAACAACCCTTATGGTGATGGTTGTAAAGTCAACCTTATAGACCAGCTATCCTAGTGGTAGCAAGGACAAAGCAGTCTTAGCTAAACTCAAGAGGCCATGTGAAGCCAGCTGTTTTAACATATGTAACCCCTTTAATGCCAAATGAAAAGACACCACACAGGTTATATATAAAATATATATGTATTTATTACTAACACAACCCCTCTGAACTCTTTATGAGGTCAGAGGCACAAGCACATAACAAGATACTCAATTATCATTCAATAAGTTGCACAATATACAGTAGAGCCCTAGGGGCACGTCAAACCATACACTAAAATAGTGGTATAAGAACCACGTCATGAACAATGGATAGGCCTAGGGCCTAGGGAATCGCTGGGGCTACGCTGTACTACCAAAGGATAGGAAGCAGGAGGCCCACGGGAGGCGTGTGCAGTGTCTTTACACACACGCGAGTTACCATAGAGTTAGAATGGAAACGAAAGAAATGGAAACTAGTTCTTTTAGGACACTTCCGGATGAACTAGGAGAAAGCTACTGAAAACTAGGACACTAGGATAGTTAATACCCACAGGAGCACCGAAGTACTCACGTTACATCACCCACAGGAAGCGGGTGCATAGGTGTCAAAGTGTATCTGGTTTCGTCGCTGAATCCTATGGAGCCTTGAAGAAAGATGCTGCAGGCGACCAGGAGAGAAGTGTCCGGGTGGATCCAAGGGCGTATCGAGGATGAAGAGTACCTGAAAGCAGAGGGAACAGAGTCTGGGTCACTAGCCAGTGACCAGGAAGGAACCAGGAAGGAACCAGGCGATGTCATGAAGCAATCAGGTGATGTTGTGAAGCTTGTCTATGCAGCCACGTGGACCAGGTGGTGTTGACGATGACCAGGAGCTGGGCACGGACTATCCCATGTTGGATCTCGCTGTCGGCGGTGTTAGCTTCTGGATTGGAGTCAACAAGCCTTGGCAAAGGCAACCCACGCAGGAATCAAAGATGGCTTCTTGATCAGACCAGCAGGGAAGCAAGGGCCAGCCTGGAGCAACCAGGCAAGTGGTGGAAATTTGTAGGTTCATCGTCACAGAGGCCACTAGCCAGCAGGAAAGTGACCGAACAGACGTGTCAGGCACAAAAACACTAGAAGGCCCCACGTGGCACTCGTGGAGTGTGGAGGGTTGTGCATCAGTGCAGAAGGTGCTCGGGGCTGGGGCTTCTCAATCCCCAATGCACAGCTTTGAGGGAGCCTCGGGAGCTACTCAGGTATCAAAGTGCAGGTTTTCCAAGATGGCCGGTCCCACGTCTCTCGTCACATCCATGGGGCTCAGCTTTGCTGTGGCTGTGGATCGGACTCAGAGAAGTTTGGAAGTCTGGTTCTTGTCAGGCTCTGTGGTTGGGCTCCGGTGGGAGTGTCGACAAAGCAAACCACAGATCGCTGGATGGTGCCTGTTTGCACAGGGTGGTCACTCCTTGACCACAAGGGAGATTCTTCAGTCTTCTATGTTCAGTAGATTGTCGAATGTCCAGAGTTTTGTTTCAAGGTTCAGTTCAGGATAAATCTAAAGTCTCTTGACTCAGCTCCTACCTATATACTAATCTGAGGGGCTGGATTACCTGCTAGGTCCCTCCTATGGGTGGGACCAGGGAAGGGGGTGGTTACACCCCTTTCCCTTTGTCCAGTTTCGCACCAGAGCTGGGTCTGGAGTGCCCCAGCAACTGGTTTCTACCGGACTATGCATAGGACAATTTTGTGTGCCCCAGGCAGTGTCTCATTTCATTCAGCCCTCCCTGCCCCAATATACTATGGCCTGTCTGGGGTGGTGCTAGCACCTCCCAAGACAGGAAACCTATTGTCCAAGCCTCTCTCGCTGGAAGGACTCCCAGCAGCAGGAGGACAGACTTGTGTCTGTGGCAGCAGCATCCATTTTGTGATGCTGAGGCGCTGGTTAACTTTAATCGGGTTTACTAGGTACAACATGTCTTCTCCCTCTAGAAGGGTGGAATGCTACCCATGTCACCAGAACTGGCGAGGGGGTAGTATTCCAAAGCGTATGACACCTTACATGACATGTTTTGATAAAGCCAAACCAAAGTTAGCAATCAACCGCGAGGATGATAATGCACTTAAGAGTATATGGTATGGCTATATCATAGAACAGCTATAAGGACATGGTTCCGAAAGCTGCAGACAGGCTCAGCTCATGCTAGAGTCTCATCTCACATAAAACCAAGCACTCTGCCTCTAGGATTGTTAAGGCCTGCCATAGGAGTGACTTATAGGTGTATATGTGTCTATATGTAAAAGTAGGTATAGGGATACTACACCTAAGCAAGCGGTGATTACACAACCTTGCCCCAGCTGAGTGATCAGCCAGTTGTGTCAATGTGAATGGCCAGCCAGGGTTGGCATAATACATGCTGCAGCCCCTGGTAGGCCTTGGATGCACCTATGCCCTGGGTACCTAAGGTACACTGTACAGGGGCTCATAAGGTGACCCAATATCCAATTGGAGATGTACCTAAAGTACATGGAGTCCATTTTACAGTGAGAGCAGATAGCATGGGGCCCTGATTAGCAGGATCCCAGGCCAACTAAGTCGAAAACCAGCTAAACACAAGGCAAAAAATCCGGAGTAACCATAGTCAGGTATCTACCTTCCTACATTACTATTACCCTGGAGGTTGCCTCCTTCTTCGCGGGGTAATTAATGTATTCATGTGGAGCATGGTTGTAGCTGTTTGAGGAAAGTATGGCCGCCGCGGCACGTTATTGATCAAACAAAACTGTATCATATATCCTGTTGAGCCCTTGAGAGGTCTAGTAATCACAGTAGGCCACGATTAAAGTAGGAGTAATAGCATATTTCAGTGAGGCCCACTTCTTGCAGGGGGGAAGCGTCCACCCTGCGAAAAGAGTGGGTGGACACCGTATACCCCCTGCTTGTGCCCTGTTCTACATACTCTCCCCAGAGCAGTGGTCGAAGTGGGGAAAAAAAGTAGGGGAACTGTGGGCGGAAACTCCGAGGGTGGGGATAGCAATAAGAATTGGATCAATGGGCGGAGTCAGAGGTGTGGTCAGAATGTGCCAAACATCCAAATTTTTAGTATTTGTTTGGCATTTCACCGACCAGTTACAGCCTATTGTGTTATTTAATTCAGCCAATGGATACACTTGATTATTTAAGGTTTAATAGGAGTTATTGGCATTTAATAGGAGTTATTGGCATTTAAATACATTCACAAAGCGGGATATATATCCAATCACACAATGTCCCAAATACACTTAAAAGTGGAATCACAAGCCATTTGTCTCGAAGCCATGCAGTTTCTTTCATTAGCACTTATCCTCCCTTCTTCCACAAGAGCAGTTCAAACATGAATGGCAAAATATCCTAGTTTGCAAATTTTTTCTATTTAACTATGGCTCTGCCATATTTGCCACATAATACATCATCCACTGCATAATCTTACAGTTTTAACTAATCATTTTTGTAGCTGACACGGATAAAAAGTTACTAAAAAACATGAATGATCACCTATGCCTCAGACTCCCTCACTACCACCCTTTAACAGTCCCCCTCAAGTCTCCATAACCACACACTTTCTAAGATGCATTTAATTTGATTTACAGCACCACTCATACCAGTGTAAGTTTGCCAGAGCACTTTACATCACACACACTACACAAAGACAATAATTTATACATGTGTAAATCACTGTATAGGAAATGTTACATAAGACAAAGGACTACAAGGTGTAGAAGCCACATGACAACCATACTAGTAGGCAGTATATTTTAATAGCTCACTGTTCTATGTTAGGATTTTAACTTATAAACTACAAGTAACAAAAGGATCTCTCTGACAAAAGCAGTAACATACTAACCTAGTTAACATTATGTGCACTTTGTGAACTGCATGGTACATGTTCTTTGCAGCACGCACTTTAACCCTCTGTTCTACCTTTCCAGGAGTCAACCCTTCTACTAGACAAAACTCCGATCTTTCTCTAAGAAGAACATTAATTGAAGTTATCCTGACATTTTTATTGTAGCTGAAAATTGCTGGAGGCCAGCAAGTGTTTTTTAAACCATAATATACTTGCAAATTGCTTGCTTGCAAGACTGGAGATGAACTTCAGTATGGATTGTGGTGGACAGGCCTTCAAGGTTAACCCACAATTGACACCACTAGGGTACACCTGCTTGTGATAAGACATCAGGCCTTCTAAGGTCTAGTGGGGCCTTCTAAGGTCTAGCATGGGAATATGCTCCCTCAGTAGAGTGGTCTGGTGGACTGGTCATGAAGGATGAACCAGGTTCCCCAGTTCCAAATTCGACATCTCTGGCCATAGTGCCACATCCTATCCCCCACAGAACACCATATTGCCCCACTGTTGCTCTGCCTTCAGCTACAACCTAGTTGTGCCCACTATAAAAACTTGGATGTGGCTCAATTGAAATTATGCACTTGATAAGAGTAATATGCTGCCTAAAAAAAAGTAAAAGCAAACACTCATAGGGAATGCAAGATTAAGTTAAGTATGTGAAATGTAAGCAGAAACAACATGGTTACCTTAACGATCTCTCACTCACTATTCAGAAATCAGCGAGTGGTTTTACCTGAAAAGTTAAAGGCATGTCTACAGGGCCCTGAAGGAAACGTTTCAATATCCATTGCTTATATCTTTATAAAACGTAAGCAGTATGGTTTAAAAAGACCACATCCATAAACACAGAGCCATGGTACAGATTTTGTTTTCCAATCCACCCATCAACCAGGTATTGCAATACATCCAGGAATGGTGCACTTCCCCACCTGGGGACAACAATGCTGTTCAAAGAAAGACGAGAAAACAAAATTAGCGCTTCACTGCAGTCTGTAAAGTGAGGCTGATGTATTTGGATGTAAATAAAACCAATCTGGCCACTTTGCAACCACTCTGTCTTCCTTTATTTAGTTATGTAATTATTTTTCATATTTAAAACCTTTCATTTCTCTCCATCCCGAGGCTGCACTTTGGAATAGAAAATATCAGAAAAAGGGCATTTCATGCAAGTGTTTTCTTTTGGATCCATTTCACAGGGATGCAACTAAATGAAAGAAGGAAAGAGAGGTTGTGAACCGTTTATTCAAGTCACGGTTTTCAGTATGTGAGGTGCAAGACAGAAAGAGAGGGAATAATAGGAAGAGGAGGGGGGGCAGCTGCCAGCACAGAAAGGAAGACAACATTGTCTGTGTCTTTGCCGGGCAGTAAGGAAGAGACAAAGTCCCTTTCCTTCTCTGCCCGTCCCGAACGTCCACGAAAGCAAGCCAAGCCTTATCTGAATGCCTTTGCTATTTCTGCAGTCCTAGGACACAGTTTTGAAATGAAAAATTAGGGGAACGGAATCTTATTAATGAAAGAAGTAGGGGCACGCCATGCCCTTCCGATCCTGCCCACTTCGGCCACTGACCCAGAGTAATATGTAATTATAATAATGAATGTTATGCCTGCATCCCTCGCTACATGAGGTACAATCCCACCGTCATGCGTAATGATACCCCATGTCCTGTGTTATAAAGTGTGCATCACAAACATTTCAACTAGATTGCTTTTACCAAAACAAAAAGAAAAAAAAAACATTATATATGACCATGCAACTTGGCGGCTAGTAGCCACCAACAGACAACAGAAAAGCAGCCTCCGAGACAAATAATCCTGGTTCCCCACACCCACTCCATTTTATAAATGATCTTTCCCCTGCTCCGTGGTCTGTCCTTCCTGATAAATACTTGTCCTATGAAGTCTGGCAAAAGAAGGAGCCAGCTGCCAGCCTGCATTAGCTTCTTGTCTAACTTTAATCGCGGCCCGGCAACCCGCTCCATGCGCGCCAAATCACAAATTTTCCTTTATTGCCTGCAGCCACCACGCCCCGCAACGGTCCTGTGAGCGCGCAACTTACTCAGGCCACCTCACTCCACACTGACTCCGCCCTGCTCACAACAACACTCAAATTCACCACTGTGCGCGACGCCCACCCAGTGCCACTCCTGCCCACTATGAATAATCATTAATTTCCACCGACTGGAGTGGACTCAAAAACTCACCTGCACACGAAGCCTCTGCCTCTCTGTCTCAGTGGTCTGGGATGCAGGCAGTCACGCGCACTTTTAATTGCCCGAGGCCCACTGCACATGCGGCATGACAGCACTACTGTGACTCTCTGAAGTGAATTAGATATACACTTGCACTCCCAGTTTTTTGCAAATGTAATATTTGTTGTGTGCTCCTGGGTGTGCACTCTGTTGTGCACATAGTTAAATCTCAATATGTGTGCCCCCATTTTGGGAATGTCCCCTAGTCACTGATGTGTCCCCTGCAGGGGTTGTAATGCTTTCAAAATAGTGTTACATCAACCACTTCTTTGTTCGTTTAATTCAATGATTCTTTATTCATTTCGTTTTTTTGTATATTAGAGTTGTTATTGACTCTTGTTTCCAATTATTTCATTTCCCAAATACGTGTTATTGATTTATCCAATGCATTTCGGCTAATATTAGCCTTCGTCGGGGAACATGTTTCTGAAAATATTTGTATGCTTTTAATACACGGGATGTAAAGGATTTATGTATTGTACAATATTATACATGGTGAAGATGTGCCTTGGTACATTGACAAAACTGACCAATATATAGGGGCAGTGTAGATTACCCTCTGGCTCATGTGATTTATAGTGCTCTGTACTGCATCAAATTCTACTGTAAAAATGGTGTTGATTCAACCTTGATTCAACCTGATAGAAAAGTAAGATTGGTGGAAAATGTGGGCTTGACAAGCATAGTAGGCTATCAGAATTCTGTGCTCTTTTCTATTATCGTGTGGCTTCTGTGCTTTGCCGTGGACAATCGTGCACGATCGTGCACCGGGACGTTCTCCTCAGTTCCATCCTGAACCAAGGAGCCCCGTTACTGGCGACTCCGCTCCGCATCGGAAGCCGCCAAATCAATTTTAAGGTCCACTGCCGATTGCTGCTACGAGACCCCTTCCAGGAGCCCCATTTTAGGCTACCTGTCCTGCCAAAGAGCCGTCTTCTATTCTAGGAACCGATTCCCGATACCTTAGATCTATGTCCCTTGAATGCCTTGCGCCCAAATCAACCCTAGCCTCTTAATCAGAACAGGCTCCTCACTGGATACCTCACAACCAGGGTGCAAGGTGCCTCACCAATCGCTCCAAATTGCAGCGTTCAGAACAGCCCCAACTTCTCCACAGACGACAGGTGGACAGCGCGGTTGGCATTCTGTTCCCCGCGTTCATGCTTTAAATTCAGGCAGGCAATGTTTGTCCTGATGATGATCCACTATTTTTAACTGGATCGAAACGCCGTCGACATGATATGTGGGTTTAACAGTAGTTCACTATTATGTGCCTAAAATGATGTGTTTCCCACATATGTGAAGCAAATACACTGTAAATGCTGCTTTTTAGCTCCTGTTCCCTCATATGCCTGAAATACCTTATATGTATGTATTGTCTAAATGTACGTGTAGCATTGTGGCTGCAGGACTGTGTCCCACTGTTCCATTGTTTTTCGCCAGAATCAATATATTTAATTATTGAATAAATCCTTAAGTCCGGCTGGACTTTTTGTTCATTATAGTGCATATTGTGGCCTATAATTATTATGACTTTTATTTTCCTTGTCAAGGACCTTTGTTTCTTTAGTAATTGATACCCTAGATCCTTGCTTACCTAGAGGGTTCCCTTGTCTTTAAAATAGCATGGGAACAGTCCAGCCCGAACTGACATAGTAGATGAACTATAACTTTGTAGATTGACTAAACGGAGGGGGCCATCTTGCTTTGGTTGTCTTGGGTTTTAGTATGCGTAGTTGAAGGACTACAATAGCCGCTACTGTGGGTGCCATGTCGAAAACTTGATGGTTCCTAATACAGCCTCAAGCTAAATATAATGTGTGTATCAGTCATATTTTGCAAAGCCCAGAGTTATGACATATCAAAATGTTGGTAATACAATACCTAAGGTGTAAGATATAACTTCTTCAATTATTTAATGTTTCAAAAAAAGAAAATAATTCTTATGTTCTCCAGGAAACATTTCCTATTAGCAAGGGAGATATCTCAGAGGCTAGTTAGAAGCATATTAATACTATGTTCATTGATCGGTATTTATAGAGAACAACTATGCTCAACTCTATCGTTCATCCCCAATGGTTTTAGAGTTTCCAGTCTATATATACAATAATTTTCTCTTTGCAGCAATAGTTTGTTGTTTTCTTTTCCTTCTCTTTTTTGTACTATTCCAGTTCTGTGAATCTAAGTTGGCTAATGTTGTGTGATGCTTCCATGAAATGGCTTGCTACCGTCGATTTTGTCATTCTGTTGTGTATATTTGATTTATGTTCATTTATTCTGGTCTTAATTTTTCTTTCACTTTTCCCCACATAACCTTGTCCGCAGGGACATTTTAGAAGATGCACTACATTCATAGTGTCACATGTAGCTGATACTTCAAGTTTGATCTTATAGCCTTTCTTTGCTCTCTCAAACGAAGAAGCACAAATTTATGTTTTGATACACAAAGACGCTTCAGAACCGACTTCTCATTGAAACAAAGAGCAAAACATTAGACAACTGCTACACCTATCAAAGAGGGAGATAAATCAGAGGTTGCATGCAAGTACCTTAGTGAAATATCACGGTGCACAACACATCCCAAGGGGACTAAGAATTGCATTAAAACCGTCACTTTGCAAGAAAGCCCAGAAGTTTAAAGATAAGTGGTACGCGGTCGTATTCTCTAGACCTAATCCTTTTAACCATTGAAGAACTGTCTAACATCCTGGTAGAACTATCTAAAGAGATCATTGCAGTAACAAATGAACTAACCAACTCTATGTCAGCAGAGGATTGGTCTAAAGTACTAGAGGACATCAACTTACAACTAACTAAACATTCACAAGAAGTGAATGAAAGGAACATCAGAAAACTTCGGTGTGGCAAGGTAGACTACAAACTCGGGGAGGTATATACCTGGGCAGAGGTATATGCCCGTCGCCGGCAAAACATACCAGATAGTCAACAGACTGATACATCATCTTTAGGAAGCGACACATCAAACAGACAAAGAGGATGGCACAAGCCTAGAACACAGAGACAACCAACATCCACAAAACAGCCACAAACCTCAGACCGACCCCAAGGAGCTACCCAACAACAGGAAACAACAGAGCCTTTTTTAGAGGTAGGCCAATCAGAAAAGGCTGACCGAGGCGGGGTAAGAGAAAAGGAAACACCCAACACCAGGAATACGACATTGGGTTAGAAAAAGGACAAGACGAAGAAGCATTAAACTCTAACAATCTGGTGATAAACATTTTGGATGAACCACTGAATCCTGTGGAACTGAAAACGCTACAAAAAGGAATGACCTATGTACCTACTACGGACATAAACAAACTAGAATTAGAGATTAGTCTATTTAAACTTATGAGGAAATGACGCCTTAGACATTTTTTTGACAATGTGCTACCCGAACAAAGCCCTTCCCAGAGGACCACTTACGAGGCTTAACACCTCAAAGCACGTACATGGCACCCACCAGACATAAGTCGTTAGACCTTTGAAAATCTTATAAAAATTGAATTATCGAAATTGAACTATTCCAAGAAAACTAGATGGCACGACCTCACTGAATTTTTTTTTTACAACAAATAGCCAACAACCCCAAAATCACATGCCAAAAGGCAGATAAAGGGGGAGCCATTGTGATCCTCAACACCACACACTACGAACAAGAAGTAGGAATACACTTATCGGATGAAGCATTATACCACTTTAGACACTAATCCTATAGAACAGTGTGCCAAAAAACTACAAATGGTCATCAACAATGCATACGTAAAGGGGACCATTAATGAAAGAACAAAAACATTTCTCACAATAACCCACCCAAGAAGTCCCACGATCTACATGGTCCCGAAAATAATTTGGAATTTGACTAAAAAGCTCTCTCTTTCTCTGGTGTCCCATCATGCACCCTATCCTCCCTGACGTCGACCAGGCAAGCCGATCCTCCTATTTCCGACACAAACCCCGTTGTACCCCTCTTGCCTGCTCTCTTTCCGTAAAGCTGACACATGCCAAGAATAATAACCAGCTACCAGGTAACCTACGGGTTTCCGTCCCGTTCGATATTTTCCCTTAGACAAGAACGGATTCAGTTGGATGGCTGACTCGGAAAACCCCCCTCCCTAACTCTGTCACCGAAGGAGCAGCTCTCGCTCGTCAATGATTTCCTAGTTTGCAAGGACAGCCACGGGTTGGGTTAACAAACAAGGGAAAACCTAATCACACACACGGGACAGCCACGAAGAAGAATAGTTTACTGCAGCCCATTCTTCCTTTTCCCCGCTGCACACACATACCATTGTGAAACATCACCACCCTTGTGTACGAAGTAAAGAACGCACAATGCCTCGTCCTCTTTACCTTTCCGACAGAAATGACCCTGTAACAATGCCTCGATTCTCTGTCCTCAGATACCAGCAACTCTGTAACTTGCCACCACAATCGCCCGATGCAATATGTTTGTCTATGTGTAAATGCTATTCAGGTTATTCTTTAAACGAGAACAAGTATGCTATGTCTTTTGTATGATTACATCATGAAATGATTGAATCGAGTCTAAGGGAAACTCCTTCTTTTTGATTGTACTCATACTGTATATAAGTGCTGTTATGTTTCAAGCAAAGTAGACTACTCCTGAACCCGCTTGGTGAAGGAGCTCTCCCTTAACTCGAGTTCTGGAATAAAACCCTTTCAACTCGAATACCACGGACTCTGCTCCTCATTTTATGCATTACCATTTTCTTGGGTAATTATAGAAATTCCGAACGGCGTAAATAACTAGCTTTTTATTTACCACATTAATTGGCGCCTGAACAGGAACGCTCCCTCTTCCCTACACGTCGGAGATGTAAGTCGGGTCCTTGTCCCCTTCCATACTTTCGACAGACTTCAAGTGCACAACAGCGGGGTGTTCCCGCTAACTCCCTCGAGACGAGGAGGAGGCAGACTGCGACTGATCATCCACACGAGGCGGTGAAGAAGATAGCGGAGCGCCCCAAACCAGAGCCTGACCAGTGAGAGTGCCGAGTCCAAGGTATTTGGAGCCCCGAATTCCCGCGCAAGCGTCAAGAGTCCGATGACCAGGTCTTCAAGTTTTGCTTCTTGGTGAGTACCACTGAGATAGTATAAAGACGGGTTCCATTTTTGGAAAACGGTAAAGACGTGTTTCATTCGTGAAACCGGTATTGTTGCACTATATTCTTGTGTATAAAGTGTTCATTTTGTTTTTGTATATTCCAAATCTTTTAAATCGTAATTTGTTGAGCTTAAGAATGCCTCTGTTTTCCAAATTGCGTGCAGTTGGCACCAAAAAGAATCTGTTAGAAAAACCAGTTAAAGTCCAGCCTAGGGACACTCCTGGATATTTCATGTACAACAAGCATGGATTGAGTGCCATATTGTTTTTAGACCTTTGGGTGGACTATACCGAGAAATTAGAGATGGCGTATAGGTGGCCTGCCACAGGTACATGGGATATAGAATGCATTATGAGAGTAGAGGAAGAGTTATGGAAAAGAAAGGCGAGGCCCTCACAGACAGAAGCCATTGAGTTATGGCGTAAGGAAGCACACAGGAGGGCCCAGAAAGAACTAGGGAAAGTCAAGAAAAGTAAGAGAATGTCGGAACAGGCTAAAGAAAAGCAATTACAGGAAGAAGGTGAGAAAGTTTTAGCTGAACAGGTGGAGAGAGAGAGAGAAACGCTCTTGTTACTGGTATTTATCCCGTTTTGTCTGAAGAAGTTGTAGAAGAACACCCCAAGTCCCCGGTGAAAGTAATTCTCACTGCTCCCGAAAATTTCCGCCCTGCCTATCTGTCCGAACCACCCCCCGCTTATGTAAACATGCCTAGAACACACCCGTCCATACGTGCTCCTGAACTAGTAGCCGGTGGTTCTACCTCTGATCTAGGAGTGTCCGGGAACGGGGCTGAGGATAAAGACGATGTCTCGCCTCTTGAGTGTCCTTACGACCAGTGAAAGTAATTCCCACTGCTCCCGAAAATTTCCTCCCTGCCTATCTGTCCGAACCACCCCCGCTTATGTAAACATGCCTAGAACACGCCCGTCCATACGTGCTCCTGAACTAGTAGCCGGTGGTTCTACCTCTGATCTAGGAGTGTCCGGGAACGGGGCTGAGGATAAAGACAATGTCCCGCCTCTTGAGTGTCCTTACGACCCCGAACCCGGTAATGGCTCAATGGCCACGATATCAGAGAGACTAAGACTAGCCGTGGGCCAACTCCAAAAGGTCCCTGATATAACAAAGCATTTGGATAAAGTTTACGAATTTATACGGACAGGTGAAGGTCCGGATACTCTGGTCCAGGTCATGAAAAACAGAAAAGTTCCAATCAGAGGACTGCTCCTGCGGTTCATCATAAATTGTCTGATCCGAGAACTAGACCCGGGTAATGGAAGCGTAGACTCTGAGTTAATAGATCTTAGCGATCAGATACACCGAGGAGCACACGATCTGGGACATCAGATTGACAAAATAACTAAATGACTGGTTAAAAAAAATTGTCACTATTCACTCTGAGAAAGTCACACAGGAGGACGACTCAGAGGAAGATGATAGTCCGACACTAGATAGAATGAATTTCCTGGGTGTAGCGCGACATTGTCCTGGCTCCAAGTGGCGAACCCCACGAATGTCGCTGAAAATTAAAAGATTAGATCCTTCTTCGGAAGATCTTTTCAGTCCACGGAAAGAGCCCTAGATGAATGGATGGACAATGAGCCTCCCCTTACACAGCAAGAAAAAGAATTGGCCCGGTCTGCCACCCATTGGATATCACAGCACTGAGTATATGGCCTAGATATAGTAGCGCAAATGTTCTTGGCTCTTCCCCGAGCAGAACAACGACTAGCAGGTATTTATATGGTCCAACACCTGGCTATCTTATATGAGAATAACTCCCACCGACCAGACAAGCTATACAAATTGTTACAGGAAGTAGTGACAGAAAGATGGAAGTCTCGAGGACCGGAATTGATCAACACCATTCTGGACCTGCGTTTCCGTTTCCTGCAACTTACCTTAGCCTCATCAGATCATAACCCTTACGGTATAGGCCAATATACTTTACGCGAAGTCCACCCCATACCCCAGCCAGATGATACACTGCAACGAGTACATGTGTATACTCCCCTCACCAAGTTAGAGATAATGGAAATGAAAAAGATGGTGCCCTCTCACGAAAAAGATCCCGGAGGATTCCATAGGGAACTGAAAGATATCCTCCAAATGGGTAGTTTTACATATCCAGATATAATAATACTCCTTAAAGTAATTCTACCTACAGGCATATTTGACAAATTGAAGGAAAAAGATTGGGAGGTGGGTGGTAAAAAGATCACGTGGACTGCCCTAGAAAAGAAGAGACAGCCAGAAAACCAGGTGAAGGTTTAGGTGAGCGCATAAGAGAACTGCCCAGTCTCTTCATACAGGTCTTGCCTCTGTTGTTGACAACGAAAAAGGAAGATTGGGATGCCATTTCTGCCTGTAAACAAAAACCAGACGAGGATAGAGGTGATTACTACACCAGATTAGAGAAATGTTTTTCTATAAATAGTGGTCTTGCACATAGCAGCGAGGCATATCCTCATCTTTTTGTGTCCAAATTTGTGGACAATGCCTTACCTTCCATCAGGAATAGAGTGTTGAAAGTTGAGAGTACCTGGCAAGCAAATAGTCCTTCACAAATGTTACAGATGTTACAGTACCACCACAACAGAATAAGGGAAGAACAGGAACAGGAAAGAAGAGGGTAAAAGACACAAAAATGAAGGTATTGGTTGCACAGACGGCACCAGTAAATACGGGTCCCAAAGGTAATGTAGGGGCCACTAGAGGTACCTGTAACTACTGCAAACAGCAGGGCCATTTTGTGAAAGAATGTCCAGTTCTGAAACACAACATAGCGACAGGAAAGACGAAAGAACGCCCACACACTCCTAAACAAGGTAACACTCAGCAGCCTCAAACCATTACGCCGCCACAGGTTCAGAAGCCCGCTACTGCTACCACACAGATGTACCAGTACGCCCAATCAGATTACCCCGAGTTTGAACCATGTGCATGAGACAGCCTTGAGAGAGAAAGTGACTTGCCCCTTATTCCAGTTCCAGTAGATCAGAAAGGTCCATATGTACAAGCTCACTTACTGGGACAAGACAGAAAATTCCTCATAGACACCGGGGCGAGTAGGACTACCATAAGTCATAAGGAAGTCCCAGAGGTTCCTCTCTCTGGCTCACATAATATATCTCTGGGCTTTTCAGGAAAACCGATCATAAACAAAGTATCTGAACAAGTCTCTTTAGGAGTGGGTCCTCTGCCACGTACTACTGATTTGGTCCTTACAGAAACATGCCCAGAGAATTTACTAGGTATCAAGACACTTAAAGAACTAGGAGCAGTAATATGCTGTTCACCGGAAGGAGTAAAATTGTTCCTACGAGATTTCAAAGGACATTTCACAGTCAAAGAATTCGACCCCAGACTAAAAGACATCCCGCCACATTTGTGGGCAAAAAGCTCGACTGATGTCGGATA
This sequence comes from Lissotriton vulgaris, assembly GCF_964263255.1. Lineage (NCBI taxonomy): Eukaryota > Metazoa > Chordata > Amphibia > Caudata > Salamandridae > Lissotriton > Lissotriton vulgaris. The sequence continues at coordinate 48,505 of NW_028247287.1, read as the reverse complement.
CATGGACATCACCCCACATCTAGTTACACTCAAGGAGGGTGTAGTCTTACCCCGTATACGACAGTATAAGATTCCACCCGAGGCTGAACAAGCCCTACTAAAAATAATCCAAGAACTCATAGAGCATGGTGTGGTGATCGAGACTGATTCAAATGTTTGCAATTCTCCAGTTCTTCCGGTCCTCAAAAGGACTGACCCTCAGGCACCCCCGGTCTACCGACTGGTGGTTGATCTCCGAGAGCTGAACAAATGTGTGATCCCACAATATCCGGTGGTCCCAGATATTTCCTCACTATTGACTGCCATAGATCCCGAAGCTGCATTTTTCACAGTCATCGACTTGAAGAATGCGTTTTTCAGCATTCCTATACATCCCGACAGTCAATATCTTTTCGAATTCAGTTTAAAAGGACGAAGATTCAGGTTCACTAGAGCTCCCCAAGGCTTTACAGAAAGCCCAAGCATCTACAGCCAAGCACTAAAAAGACAACTTGACAGTATCAATATGCCTGTCAATACAGCGTTGATACAGTATGTCGACGACATCCTCGTCACAGCAAGGACAGAACCAGAATGTGAAAAAGCATCTCTCACAGTCCTACATTTCCTGACAGACAAAGGTCACAAGGTGTCTCCCTCAAAATTACAGTTCTGCGCACAGCAAGTAGCTTACTTAGGACATTTGATGTCGAAAGAGGGTAGGCAACTAACACAAGAACGAATCCAACTGATTTCGACAATTTCACAGCCAAAGTCACAGAAAGAAGTTCGCGCATTCATTGGTCTCACTTCATATTGCAGACAATGGATCCCTCAGTATGCCCACATAGTCAAGCCACTCATACAGTTAACCACAGTGGAAGCAGACACTCATACAACTCTCCCTTGGACATTGGAACACTCCCAAGCATTTGAAGCTCTAAAACTAGCTCTGTGTCAAGCACCAGTTCTGGCCACCCCGAACTATAGCAAGCCTTTTACCCTGTTTGTGACAGAACGTGACGGAACAGCATTATCCGTCCTCACACAAGACCAAGCAGGGAGAAACAGACCCTGTGCTTATTTTTCTAGCACATTGGACCCCGTAGCTCAAGCTTTACCTGCATGTCTGAAATTCGTTGCGGCTACAGCCCTGGCCATTAGACAAAGTGATTCAATAGTGTTAGGACATCCCCTGATAGTACAAGTACCACATGCTGTGGAAGTCCTTCTGAATGGAACACAGACCCAACACCTGACTGTAGCAAGACTGACAGGATACAAACTAACCCTCTTTCAGCCACACATAGAGATCAGACGATGCAACGTGTTGAATCCTGCTACCCTTTTGCCCTCAAACCCAGATGACACGACACAACATGACTGTGTGGAAATGATCGACGTAGTGACAAAACCAAGACAAGACCTAACAGATGTTGCACACCCAGATTCTGATGTCACTGTCTATGTGGATGGGTCGTGCATGAGGACAAGCGCTGGAGAGTTAGTAGCAGCCTATGCAGTAACAACAGACTGTAAAGTTATAGAGACCCAAAGAATTGACATTCTGTCAGCTCAAGCAGCAGAGCTCATCGCTCTGACACAGGCCTGCATATGGGCAAAACAATTGAAAGTGAACATCTATACCGATTCCCAATACGCTTTCGGTGTAGTTCACAATTTTGGAGTGTTATGGCAGGAAAGAGGTTTCCTTACCTCACATGGGGCCAAAATACAACATGGTCCCCTGATTCAAGCCCTACTAGATGCCATACACCTACCTACAGCCATAGCTATTCTGAAATGCAAAGCACATACCATAGCTACAGACACCATATCCAAAGGAAATGACTTAGCGGACCGGACTGCTAAACAGACAGCCCAGAGTCCAGTGAACACATCAGACTCTCAGGTACTAACACAGACTGTCACTATGGTAGTGAGAGATCCCTTGAAAGATGTGCTAGACATACAGACACATGCCACCTCAGATGAAATAAAGAAATGGGTTGAACAAGGAGGGGTCCAGACAGATCAAGGTTGGATGACCAAAGACCGAACAGTGTGGTTTCTCCCTGATTCCATGGTACAAGTCATAATTGACACAGCCCATAGCCCCGCCCATCTAGGCGAGAAAGGTATGCTGGACAGTTTACGGAATATCTGGTTTAACAAACATCTGAGAGCTGCAGCCAAACAAAAAGTAAAAACTTGCATGATATGTTGCCAATTTAATCCTGGTAAAGGTGTATCAGTAAAACAAGGTGGATTCCAGCCTCCTGATCATCCCTTCGAAGTCCTCCAAATGGATTATATCCAGATGGACAGATGTAGAGGGTACAAATATGTGCTAGTGGTAGTGTGTACACTGACACGATGGACTGAAGCATACCCTGTCCCAGACTATGGTGCCCAGACAACAGCTAAACAATTAGTGAGAGAATTCTTCCCCAGATACGGGTTACCAAGGGTCATTTATTCGGACAATGGACAGCCTTTCTCCTCCAACTTGATGGAGTCTGTTTCTCTTTTATTGGGATATTCCTGGAGATTCCATTGTGTCCGACACCCTCAGGCAGCTGGCCTAGTAGAGCAGCACAACCAGACCTTGAAAACAAAACTAGCCAAAATATGTGCAGAAAAAGGGATAGACTGGGTCACTGCCCTCCCGGTCGTTCTCTTTTATATGCGAATGGTGGCACATTCCCGGATGGGACTGTCCCCTTTCGAAATAACATTCGGGAGACCTCCTAACATCTGGGGTGTCCCTTCTCCTAGAAAACTGACTGACATTGACTCTAATATGTTGACAGATACCTGGCTTCCTTGATGTCTGCACTCCAATCTTGTCATTCACAGGTTACAGCAGCATTTCCAGACCTCACCGCGCGTGGAGAACACGCAATCAGGCCCGGTGATTCGATCCTGATCCTAAATTTCGATCTTACCAGCCCCCTGGAGAAGAGATGGACAGCTCCTAAACTGGTCCTCCTAACTACGAGGACCGCCGTCAAAGTGGAAGGACGCAAAGGATGGCTCCACGCTAGCCACTGTCGGAAATTTTTTGGACCTATACCCACAGACACTGTGCGCTGTTCAACAGCTACCAACGCCCCGGATATAATTTCACCAATTCCAGAACTCACTCCTCAACAGGAATACCGATCGCGGCTGCGTTCTCACCAAAAACAGACTAAAGACATTGCACCTGATCATAACGCACCGGTGGCTAATTAAGACCAGGAACAAGCTCTTGGTGAAGCGGCTGCTGGGAGACGTTTTGATCTCGTGTTCAGAGACATCTTAGTATTAAATCCATAGACATCATGAGGAGAAATGACGCGGTGCGTCAATGGAAAAAGACTAATTATGTAAAATTACTGCATAGCAGGTTCTCGATTTTTCTGTTCACAATGTTACTTGTTTGCTGTGTAGCAGCCTGCCTGGGATGGATCTTATGTACAGTTTTCCCTCCACATTCTTCCACGTTTGTAAAGAATACCACTATGCATTCCTATGTTGATCTTCCCCCACACCTCGAGGACAGAAGAAAAGAATATATAAATAATGCATTCATTTCCACCCTCCATAAACACTAGCTCATAGTCAACAAGACCAACTGTTGGGTTTGTGGCTTGATGTCACATTCCGTGCATAAGGGAATGCCCTTTTTCTCCCGCCCGTTCGGTTATTCAGGATCCGCCTATGCCTTAGCCATGATGTTCTCTGCCTCCGTCAGAAACATTCCCCCAACCAAATTGAAAAACGAGAGTAATTGGAACGAGGTAAAGACCAAAATAGTAAAGGCTGTTTCTAAAATGGTGGATCTCACTGTCACCTGGGGGAGGGCCGAAGACCACGAAAATATCAGTTACTCCCAGTTCCATGACATTGCTTCCTTCAGGGAAATGTTTTCCGTCGATCAAAGACGGACAGATCAAGGAGGTTGGGTAGTACCGCAAAACGGCCGGTTTTGCATAAGGGGGAAAGGAAAAGGGGAAGTAATGGGGAACAGCGAGTGTGATAGGACATACACACTGCCCGCTCCCGATTTTCCGACCATAGTAACTGCCCCAAACACCTATTTCATTTGTGGACCCCATGCACGCAGCTGGTTGCCCCAAGGCTGGTCTGGAAAGTGCTATATCGCATTCCTATTACCACCGACTTACACAGCCCCCGCCAATTACCACCTGATTGACCCTCTGACCCAAGTTAGAAGACAACGAAGGGGGGTCATAGATGCAGAAGATACTACAGGACAAGAAGTAGGAGATTTCTTTAAAGGTTTTCTCCCTTTCTGGGGACCTATGGCAAATAGTCGCCACATCCGGCAACTAACCCGTGTAGTTCAGGCCCCCATAGACGAAACAACTGGCGCCTTAAATAACATTACAGCTGAGGTCGCTGCAGACAGGCTCATGACACTACAACACCGTATAGTTTTAGATGTCCTGTTAGCCGACCGTGGTGGTGTGTGTAAGGTAATAGGGTCCAGTTGTTGTGTATTTATTCCAGACAACGCCCCATCAGTTTATTCTGCTATCTCCCGCCTCCATGTTCTATCCGACAAATTGGATATGGACACCGGCACATGGTCCCTGACCGGCTGGTTTTGGGACCTCCTGTCCACCTGGGGGTGGAAGGCACTAACAGTCCTGGGCCTCGTTTTGGCCACTATCTTCACCTGTTGCCTTTGTGTCCAGTGTGGCCCCGCCCTTTGTGGACTGTGTGCCACTTCCTGTACTCCTCGTCCACGAAACAGAGGGAAGAAAAATGAAATGATTATGTTACAGGAACAAGTATACGATCTGATGAACATAGAAATTGATTAAGAATTTCTGTAATAGGGTTTCTATGGGACAAGGAGGGAATGTGGAATTTGACTAAAAAGCTCTCTTTTTCTCTGGTGTCCCATCATGCACCCTATCCTCCCTGACGTCGACCAGGCAAGCCGATCCTCCTATTTCCGACACAAACCCCGTTGTACCCCTCTTGCCTGCTCTCTTTCCGTAAAGCTGACACATGGCAAGAATAATAACCAGCTACCATGTAACCTACGGGTTTCCGTCCCGTTCGATATTTTCCCTTAGACAAGAACGGAGTCAGTCGGATGGCTGACTCGGAAAACCCCCCTCCCTAACTCTGTCACCGAACGAGCAGCTCTCGCTCGTCAATGATTTCCTAGTTTGCAAGGACAGCCACGGGTTGGGTTAACAACCAAGGTTAAACCTAATCACACACACGGGACAGCCACGAAGAAGAATAGTTTACTGCAGCCCATTCTTCCTTTTCCCCGCTGCACACACATACCATTGTGAAACATCACCACCCTTGTGTACGAAGTAAAGAACGCACAATGCCTCGTCCTCTTTACCTTTCCGACAGAAATGACCCTGTAACAATGCCTCGATTCTCTGTCCTCAGATACCAGCAACTCTGTAACTTGCCACCACAATCGCCCCGATGCAATATGTTTGTCTATGTGTAAATGCTATTCTGGTTATTCTTTAAATGAGAACAAGTATGCTATGTCTTCTGTATGATTACATCATGAAATGTCACGCCGTCAATGGTATTACCACTAACCTCTGAAAGATGTCAGCAGGAACGATGGATGGAAGACTAGACCCCCTCCTCTCCAGAACGCACAATACACAGTGTAGGGGTAACACAACTATGCATAAATGCCTCCCGGGGAAAAAGGGGATTAAAACAAGACTTGAGATTCCGAAGGGCTTCTTAAGAATGTCGGGACACCGTCCACCCAATCTCTCACCAGTTCTATGACCCTCAGGGGTGCTCTGCAGGTAAGGAAAGAACAAGAACCAACAATTAGAAACCCCGTACTGCACAGGAATCACATTAACTATTAATCTCTAAAAGATAGGGACTAACGGTTGAGTGGAAACTGGAACACTGTGAAGGCCCTCAGGAAGTTAATAAAAGAAACAGTACTTCATCGGGTATAACCAAGCCTTTTCAGGAGCAGCCCGGCAACAAGTGGTCAAGGTTTTCAGATGTTGACAAAATCAGCAAGGAAGGTGCAAAATAAGAAAAAACAAAATCAGCAAGGGTTTCTTCGTTTAGCGCGCACCGGTACCGGTACGCCTGGATGCACCAAAGTTAATCCCCAGAAAGAGTATAGTGACGGAGACGACAACGCGCTCCTGCGCGGGTCTCACAAACGTCACTCGCTAGAGCGAGGCCACCCGTCTTACGCTTGCGGGGACTCGCTAAATGTATCACAAAAACAAAAGTAACTGGCTCGAGAAAACGCTGGAAAGCAGAATCCGATCTGCTCAATGACGCTCAAAGTACCTGGATCTCCGCACCGGCTAAACAGGCTAGGTTCCGTTCAAACCCTTCGCAAGGTCCTGATTGACAAGCCCCGAGCCGTTATCTCCGAAGGCTTTTGTACATCCAATGCTTCCGTTTCCGTGTCGGATGGGTCTCTGGGGAATGTAGTCCCGCAATCGCCAGGCTCCCTCTAGTGGCAAGATGCGGTAACCACATCTCCTGACTACCGCTATCCGCCCCTTCCAGACCCAGTCTCCCATGGTAATCGCTACATGAAATGATTGAATCGAGTCTAAGGGAAACTCCTTCTTTTTGATTGTACTCGTACTGTATATAAGTGCTGTTATGTTTCAAGCAAAGTAGACTACTCCTGAACCCGCTTGGTGAAGGAGCTCTCCCTTAACTCGAGTTCTGGAATAAAACCCTTTCAACTCGAAGACCACGGACTCTGCTCCTCATTTTATGCATTACCATTTTCTTGGGTAATTATAGAAATTCCGAACGGCGTAAATAACTAGCTTTTTATTTACCACAATACACAAGGACCCACAAAAACCACCATTCTGGCCAATAGTGTCCACAGAGGGAGTATCCACCAGCCTATTGGACAACTACTAGACAAATACATGCAACCAAGCATTATGAGAATGAGAACATACGTTAAGGACACTACCGACTTTATAAACAAATTAGAATGCATCAAATTCACACCAAAAGGACCAATCTTACTTTGCACTATGGATGTTAAAGCTCTGTACACCTCCATTCCCCACAAAGATGGGATTGAAGCAATTGAATACACACTAATGCAAACAGAATTAGACATGGAAATTAAAGTATTTTTGGTGGAACTCCTCTGTTTCACTCTATTTCACATCTATTTCAAATGGAAAGAACAATACTTTTTGCAACAATCGGGAACTTCCATGGGAAATTCGGCAGCACCAGCCTATGCAAACCTTTTCAGGGAAAGATTTGAGGAAGAAAATATCCTATCACAAGAACCATGGAAAACAACACAGAACTCATCCTAAGGTATATAAATGATGTGTTCATAATATGGGGCATATACTGAAATAACCTTAATCGAAGCATTTGCGGCTCTTAACAAAAAGGACGAACAAATCCAATTTGCATCTGAAATACACGCTACTAAAATTACTTTTCTTGACGTGGAGATTACAAGAAATAACACAGGTTTTAATACGGATATATACCGTAAACTCACAGACCGCAATAACCTCCTACACTATCACAGCTTCCATCAGGATAGTTTAAAAAAGCACCTACCAGACTCACAAATGCTTTGGGTCAAAAGAATAGTATCATCACCAGAAAGGACAAACAACCGTATTGAGGAAATGGAAAAAATATTTCAACAAAGAGGGTACTCTCAGGATGTACTAGACCAAGCAAAAATGAGGTGTGCACAAAGAACCAGACATGAACGTTTGTAAAAAACACCCATAAAAGAAAACACCCGGGTAGTATAAGTTTTTAAATATTCCACCAAAAGTAAAGCATTCAAACATATCATCAAAAGACACTGGTCTATATTGGCACAGGAACAAGAATTAAATCACATTTTCAAGGATGAACCAATTTTCGCATACCAGAGACAAGGTTATGTGGGGAAAACTGAACAAAAAATTAAGGCCAGAATAAATGAACATAAATCAAATATTCACAACAGAATGACAAAATCGACGGTAGCAAGCCATTTCATGGAAGCATCATACAACATTAGCCAACTTAGATTCACGGTACTGGAAATAGTACAAAAAAGAGAAGGAAAAGACAACAACAAACTATTGATGCAAAGAGAACTTTATTGGATATATAGACTGGAAACCCTAAAACCATTGGGGATGAACGATAGAGTTAAACATAGTGGTTATCTATAAATACCGATCAATGTACATAGTATTATTATGCTTCTAACTAGCCCCTGAGATATCTCCCTTGCTAATAGGAAATGCCTCCTGGAGAACATAAGAATTATTTTCTTTATTTGAAACATTAACTAATTGAGGAAGCTATATCTTACAGCTTATGTATTGTATTACCAACATTTTGATATGTCATAAATCTGGGCTTTGCAACATATGACTGATAGACACATTACATTTAGATTGAGGCTTTATTAGGAACCATCAGGTTTTCAACATGGCACCCACAGAAGCGGCTATTGTAGTCCTTCATGTATGCATACTAAAACCCGAGACAACCAAAGCAAGATGGCCCCCACCGTTTAGTCAATCTACAAAGTTATAGTCCATCTACCATGTCAACATTCGTATACAGGCATCAACACGTTGCTCGGGACACTTGCGAAGGACAACACAACATTGTATACACAGTACACCTTCCAAGTAAGTTGTGGCGCTTGTAAATAAGCCACGAGGCATATTAGTAATATATGTTTTACCACGATAATAGGCACCAAGTTGTAGCGAAGAAGTCGCAATACTAACTTACTCGATAAAGCATGTAGATCTCTAGTAACAACCACGTATTTAGACACACGGCAACAGCCACATAACAAACTACTCGCTAGATTGAAAGCCCAAGGAATATAACGCATCATTACAAACGGTTGACACAAACCACTCCGCATGTTTAAAGCACAAAAGCCACACGATAATAGAAAAGAGCACAGAATTCTGATAGCCTACTATCCTTGTCAAGCCCACATTTTCCACCAACCTTACTTGTCTATCAGGTTGAATCAACACCATTTATTCACAACCGATTACAGTAGAATTTGACGCAGTACAGAGCAGAATAAATCACATGAGCCAGAAGGTAATCTACACTTCCACTGTATTTTTGTCAATTTCGTCAATGTACCATGGCATATCTTCACAATGTATAATATGGTACAATACACAAATCATTTATATCCCCATGTATTAAAAGCATACAATTATTTTCAGAAACATGTTCCCTGACGAAGGCTAATATTAGCCGAAATGCATTGGATAAATCAATAACATGTATTTGGGAAATGAATAAATTGGAGACAAGAGTGAATAACAACTCTAATATACAAAAAGAACTAAATGAAAAAAGAATCATTGAATTAAACAACCGAAGAAGTGGTTGATTTAGCACTATTTTGAAAGCATTACAACCCCTGCAGGGGACACTGCAGTGACCAGGGGACGTTTTTCAAATAAAGGGGCAAGCATTTTGAGATCTCTCTGAAGTGAAGCACGTCATGCCACGTCGTGGACCGAAAATCGGCCTGAGCTACAAAACCGGCCCCTTGCCAGAAAACCGGCCCCCATCGCATCCAGACTACCAGGAGATTGCCCGGTGCCCGAAATTGCCAGTCCGGTCCTGGGAGCCGGTGTCATAGGTCTGGAGTGGTTTTGGAAACCCTCATTGTTTTCAAAGGAGGACTTCAAAGAAGAGCTGCTGCTGGGAAGGAAGAAAGTGTCAGTTGCAATCCAAGGGTGGATTCATGATGGAAGGAACCTGAAAGCAGAGGGGACAAAGTCTGGGTCACTTCAGGGTGACCAGGGGCTTTGTAGACGATTAACCACCGAAGTCAGGTGCTTCAGGTGTGAAGAAGGGATGCTTGACCCTGCAGCCACGAGGAGCAGTAGATGTTGAGGATGACCAGGAGCCAGATGCGGGCTGTCCCACGAAAGATGTCAAGTGCTGATAGGTCTGTGTCCGGCTGGAGGACCAACAAGCCTTGGCAACAGCAACCCATGCATGAAGGTCAAGCAGCTTACAGTGTGGACCAGCAAGGTCCAGCGGATGCACCAAGCAATGGGGAATCAGGGCACATCTGGAGCAACCAGGGAAGCCCAACAGAATTCAAGATGACCCTCAAGAGGACCCACAGGCCGAATGACCAGTAGTCACGAGGGGACCTCAAACAAGATCAGTACCAGCCCAAAGAGCAATCGGTGTGAGGAGGCAAGAGTTCTTTGGTGGAAATACGGGACAGGACTAAACGGAGCCCAATGCATAAGCTCAGGAATCGGCAACAAGCATATGCACTTGCAAAAGTACACAGTGAACAGGGGTTTGGGTTATGTGGTCCCCACGAGGGATAATGGCCTTAAACTGAGGGAGAGGGCAGCTTGATCTCAAGGAACTTCGGAACCCTCCTCCTGTGTTGCTAGAGCCTTCGGAGTCCACAGGAGCTCAGGATCAGCAGACCGGTCAGTTTTGTTACGATGCCTGCGAATGCAGGGGAGTGATTCCTTCACCCCAAGGGAGATTCTTCAGATGTCCTTAATGTTTCACAGGGCCTGGGCGGAGCCTGTGTGGTGCAAGGGCACATACGATGCTTTGGATAGAGAAGGAGATGAAGTCAGTCCCACTCGAAGTCCAGCGAAGTCCAGAGTGTCCAGACGGTCGAAGGTCAGTGGTTTCTTGTTCAGAATCTTGTCCACATCAAATCTAAAATGGAGAGGGTTGGACAGATTCAGGGGACTCTCCTAGAGGAGAGCCAGGACAGAGGGAAGGTTACTTTCATGTCCTTTGTCCAGTTTCAATCAGTCAGGCATTTGTTAAGTGCGGCTACTCACCCGTAAGGGTCTCGGCGTTGGGGTTGGGGGGTGCAGGTTCCAGTACATCAAAGAGGGGGGCTGTCGATGAGCCAGATTTTGAGGTTTCTTGCGAAGATGGGAAGCAATGTTGTCTGCCGGAGGTGGAGTGGAGGTGCGTTCCAGGTTCTGGACACGAGGAAGGAGAAGGAGCGGTCTCCCGATCTGGTCTTTCTGGTGCGGGGGACCATGGCATAGGAGAGCTGGGCTGATCATAGGGTCCTTTGGGGTGAGTGGAAATTGAGTCAGCTGTTCAGATATGCTGGTCCGGTGTCGTATAGGGCCTTGTGTGTGTGGGTGAGCATCTTGAAGGTGACTCTGGCCTCAATGGGGAGCGAGTGGAGTGTGAGCAGGTGCTGGGAGATGTGGCACTGTCTTGGCAGGTTGAGGACCAGTCTTGCAGAGGCGTTCTGGATGTTCTGGGGCTAGCGGGTGGTTTTTGTTTATTCTGGCATCGAGTGTGTTGAGGTAGTCGAGTCCGCTGGTGATCAGGGTGTGATTGAGGGTCTTTCTGTGTTCAAGGGGAATCCATTTGAAGGTCTTACATAGGAGGTGGAGAGTGTGGAAGCAGTAGGATGAGATGGAGGTGATCTGGCGGTTCGTTTTAAGCTTGGAGTCCAGGATGATTTCCAGGTTGCGTGCGCGCGTGGTCCGTGGGGGTGGGCGGGGGGCCACCAGTTGTCGTTTCAGGTGTTGGGGTTTGGGCCCATGATGAGTACTTTTGTCTTGTTGGAGTATAGTTGTAGGCAGCCGTTTTTCATCCATTTGGCGACGGCTTCCATGCCTTTTCAAAAGTTGTGTCTGGCGGTGTTGGGTTCGTCGGATAGGGAGAGGATGAGTTGGGTGTCGTCTGCTTATGATACGATTTTGAGTCCGTAGGTTCTGAGGATTGGGGTGAGTGGAGCCATGTAGACTTTGAAGAGCGTAGGGCTGAGGGAGGACCCCTGAGAGACACTGAACAAGGTTGGTGTAGGACCTGGGAGGGCAGGGGGGGAGTCTGACCCGCTGCGTTTCACACCAAAGCAGGAGCCAACGGCTCTCAGAACTGGTTTGAGCTGGACTGTTTACAGGGACACCAAGTGTGTCCCAGATGCAGACTTTCAGGCACTTTGGAAGTGCACGCACCCAGCCCCAATACACTAAATCCTGTCTGGGAGATGGCCACACCTACCTGCAACAGGATGCCTATTGTCCTGTCTTCTCCGGCTCGAGCTTGGCTCAGCAGCAGGAGGGCAGAAATGTGTCTCTGGTCGGCTGCAACCATTTTGTATTGCCCGGGTCGAGAAGGCTGACACCGGAAAGAACAGTGACCCCACGAAGCTCGCTTCAGAGGGTTGGAATCATACCTCCCACACTGGTTACTGGTGTGGAGGTATGAATCCAAGGTGTTTGATACCAAACACAACATGTTTTGTTTTAGCCGTTTTAGAGATAGCATTTACCGCAAAGTTATAATGCACCTCTACCTATATGTCTGGCTAAGTCACAGACAACCCGGGAGCAGGCCCGGCCCGTGCAGGGCATTATACCGGGGCGGTGACATCAGGCGGGGGAGGGGCAGGGTGGGAGGTTTTAAAATGCAGGATATGGACCATTACAGGTAAGTAATGAAAGAAAAAACGAATTTCGTTGCCTACGCTGCATCACATTTGGCGATGCAGCGCGGGCAATGAAATTCGTTTTATTCATTTTTTTCGTAACTTACCTGTAATGGTCCATATCCCGCATTTTAAAACCCCCCACCCTGCCCGTCCCCCGCCTGACGTCACCGCCACGGTATGACGCCCTGCACGGGCCGGGCATGCCCGGGAGACTGGGCTCCAAAGGCTGCAGAGGGGCTCTGCTCCTGCAGTGGCACCCTCTCACGTAAAACCTAGCACCCTGCCTTCAGGTATGTTAAGGCCTGCTACAGGGGTGACATATGTTTTAAGTGTAGTGACCTAAAGATATAGGGATCCTATATCTAAAGTAAGTAGTGCAAGCGCCAGCTTACACAGACTGCAATGGCAGACCTGTAGTTCCATTTTGCATGGTCTCTCATGGGTGGCATAATACATGCTTCAGCCCATGGGCGGCCTCTGGTGTACCTATGCCCTGGGTACTTGTGTACCATATACTAGGGAATTGTAAGGGTACCACAGTATCCAATCTGGAGTGTATTAAAGTACACGGCATAACATTTTAGGGAGAAAGCAGATAGACTGGGGTCCTGATTAGCAGTATCCCCATCAGACTAGTCAAAAACCAGCAAAACACCAGGCAAAAAGTGGGGGTAACCATGCAGTCAAATCCTACCTTCCTACATAACCCCCCACCCACACAGGGAAGGAGATACGGCTAACCATGCCCAGTTGAGACTTAATTTCCCAAGTAGCCATATAAGGAAGGTCCTGCACTAGCATGGATACCACCTGTATTATGGACTACTAGTCCCTACCCTAAAGAGTTTTGGATTCTCTCCAACATTTGGGATAGCCACCTGTAGTTTGCTGTAATAAAGAATTAGGCTAGTGGGGTGCCCGAGCAGGGAAGTGATGATCTAACAGGGTTTGTCTCCGCTTCCTCAGAGCACTGGTCACCATGGAGGCCATTCTTTCCTTGACTGAGTTATATCTGGCCCTAGGGGTCAACCTCTAGCTGCCTACAACTGGGGATTGAGTCCCTCTGGTTGGAACAATGGAGCATGGGAAGGTGTGGGACACCTATGTTCCAGGTTTTCCTTTGCCCATCAGAGTTAATCTGGGGGATGTCACTGCCTAAGCGTAAGTGGGATCCCTCAGAATGTGGATGAATATTCACCTGGCTAGTGCTACTAGACTTGGTGTCCCTAATCTGATGATGAGGGGGTCCTCTGAACAGTGGGCCCCTAGGGGTCTACTGACATCCCTGACCTCTGCAGTCCTAGGCTGACTGAGGCTGGGTAGAAGGGGCAGGATACCTGCTCAAGACTGGGCCCCTTCTTGGAAGGGTCCCCTGCCTTCAGTGGTTCTGCCAGGACAGGCCTGACCACCTCTGGGGCAGTTCCTTAACACGGGGTAGGATCAGTTCCCTGAGGAAGCTGACCCTTACCTATAGTCTGGGGGGGGAGAAGACTTTTCTTCTTTCCCTGTGCTCTCTGGTGGAGCAGAGAGGACCATTGTTTCAGTTTCGACTACTCCAAAAGTTTCCAGGGGTTGGACTGAGGCCCTAGGGGTCCCACAAACTCTCTCAGGGAGGCCTACAATCTATAAATGGGCATTCAGCCCAGGCTGAAGTTTTTAAACCATTACCCAAGAGGCAATCTACAGGCAAATTTGGGGAGGCTTCCATTGTCTTTGGACAGTGAACCCTCCCCAGCTGATATTGACTATAGCCATGAGATGATCTGTCCTCACGCCATCAGTATTGGTCACCTGATACTTAAACTCAGGTAAAAGCTGGGCTGGGGGCACTAGGGTTCCTGTCAACATGATGACACTAGTCCCTGCATCCCTATAGGCTACCGCTTTCTGTCCATTGATCAGAGGGTCTTGTCTGTAAGGAATTGGGACTGACAGTAAAAGTGGCAAACCCCATGCCACCATCACAGACTAAAGTGGCATGTGTGGGGGACCTGGCTAGGCCAGGGTCCACCTCTGTTCCCCAAAAAAACCCAACTGAATTTTTGGGTGCACTACCACCACCTGGGGTATTATTACCTGTAGTACCAGGAGGTGTAGAAGCAGTGTTTGGAGCAATATTTTCATTATTGCTGACCTTGGAGCAAATGGATTCTTACAGAACAAAGCAATAAGCTTTCTTTTCAGGGGAGGGAGGTGTTTGGGACCCATCCCCAGAAGAGGATTTTGGGGCCCTTCAGAGGACTTATCTTTTGATTTATCCTCACCTTCATCTTGGGTCTTGGAAGAATTTCTTCTGGTCACCACATTGGTTCTTTTGTTTCACCCTGGTTCTCACCCATTTATCTGCCTTCTTTCCCAATTCTTGAGGAGAAGTCAGATCTGAGTCCACCAGGTACTGGTGCAAAAGCTTGTATTGACAATTATTAAGGATATGCTCCCTCATAATCAAATTGTACAATCCTAAATAGTCATGCACCTTGCTTCCAAGTATCCAATCTTCCAGAGCCTTTGTAGCACTATCCACAAAGTCTACCCAGTCTTGAGTCTGTGCCTTCTGGGTGTATCTGAAATTAATCCTGTACTGTTCAGTGGTTAAGCCAAGCCCATCAATGGAGCACTCTTCAGTACTGAGTAATTGTCAGTATCCTCTTCTCTAACAGCGAGGAGCTTATCTCTACCTTTGTTAGCAAAGGAGAGCCACAAGATAGCTGCTCACTGCTCTTGAGAGACCCTCTGTCCTTTACAGGCCCTCTCTCTCTAAAGCAGTTATCCATGTATGGATGTCATTCCTAACATGGTGGGGAAGGACAATCTTGCTCAGGTTCCTATTGTCAAAACAAATGTTGTTTAACTCTAGGGACACTGTTGCAGCCACCATGGGACTCTAGTCCCAATTTCTTTCTAGCTCTCAGGGCTTCTAGGGATTCATTGTCTAGGGTCAACTGATCTTGTCTGAGTCTAAACCTAGCTTTCTCAAGTTCAAACAGTTGATAATCCCTGTCTAAGGAATAACTCCTCCTGCTAGATACAGAGATCCCTACAGACTGTCCTGAGTGATGTGATTCTACAGAGGGAGATCTAGATCTCCTTGGTAAACTCTATACTCTTCCAGGAGGAGGGAAGGAAGGGACATTTTGGCCTTCTCCAACATCTCCTTGAAGATCTGAGTTGTCCAGGTGTGAATCATCTTGATCCTTCTGGCCAGGGCTTGAGTATAAGTCAAAAAAGGTGTCACCTCCTGACCTGTCTTCATTCCCTGTCCCAACCACTCTTTCCTGTTCATCTGACCCATGGGTCTTTCTAAGGTAATCTAAAAGTAACACCTCAATGAGGTGTTGAGTGTTGGCATTTCTCCCTGTCTTCAACTTTCTAGAGACACAAATGGCTTTCAATTCCTGGAATGTAAACTCATCGTCTCTAGAAGGCAGAGAGCCACTGGTGGCTTCACCTTTAGAAGACATACTAAGTGTGGTGAGGTGTATGCACCTACCTAACCTAATGGGAAACTAAACTCTCTAAGGTCTAAGAAGGGGTGTGCTAGACCCTTGGCTACCCAACCCCACGTTCAGTCGAACTTACTTATTTTAATCTGGTATTATATGTACCTAATACTTAGTGGTTTTCAGTTAATCATTACAAAGATTTATCTGGTAAAACAATGCAGGCTTGAATCCCACCGCTGCCACCAATGTGAGAAGTTGGCCTGGTATATGCTGTCCACTAATTAAAGTGGGCACCTTGCACCAGTCCAAACGACCCTTATGATGTATGAGGTCAAAGATAACCTTTACAAAGCTACTCTTGTGGTAGCTGTGAAGAGCAGCCTTCGGGCTTAATCTTGAAGGAATTTAAAGCAGCTTGTTATACCAGAATATCACCTTTAGTATTGATTAAATGAAAGGAGAACCACACAGTAGCTATAAAAATATGTATTTCTTTATATAACTCTCTCTAGTATCCTCTGCACGAGGATACAACACAAAGCACACAATACTTTAGCAAAGAAACAGTTGTAAGTAGCACAATACACAGTGGGCTCCAAGGTGAGACCAAACCATATACTAAAATATAAGAACCACGACTGGTGTCAAAACAGTGTCTAGAACACATAGAATTGTTAGGACCCCAATGAACCACCCAAGGTGAGTAAACATGGACCCCACGGAGGACGGGTGCAGCGTGCAGACAGGACCGCGGGCTCCGTACAATTCTATGGGGAAGTTGCGGTTACAAAATTTTAAAGTTTAAGGACCCTTCTTGATGGACTTTGAGGAAACCCTTTGGAACTTAGGAGGTTAGAGAGCCACTGCACCCGTGGATACCAGAGTACCCTAGTTACCTATCACAGGGGATCCGGCTGCATACGTCTGGAGAGGTGTCGGAAACCGCCATTGTTTTCAAAGGAGGACTTCAAAGAAGAGCTGCTGCCGGGAAGGAAGAAATCCAAGGGTGGATTCATGATGGAAGGATCCTGAAAGCAGAGGGGACTGAGCTGGGTCACTTCAGGGTGACTAGGGGCTCGGTAGACACATGCCCACCAATGTCGGGTGCTTCAGGTGTGAAGAAGGTATGCTTGACTCTGCAGCCACGAGGATCAGGAGACGTCGAGGATAACCAGGAGCCAGATGCAAGCTCTCCCACAAAGGATGTTGAGTGCTGAGGGGTCTGTATCCGGCTGGAGCACCAACAAATCTTTGCAACAGCAACCCATGCAGGAAGGTCAAGCAGGTTACGGTGTGGACCAGCAAGGTCCAGGGGACTCACCAGGCAACAGGGAGTCAGGGCATATCTGGAGGAACCAGGGAAGCACAACAGAATTCAAGATGACCCTCAAGAGGACCCACATGCTGAATGACCAGGAGTCGCTAGGGGACCTCGAGCAAGAGGACAGAGTACCCGCCCACAGAGCACTTGGTGTGAGGAGCACAGAGTTTTTTGGTGGAAACACAGCTCGGGGGTCAGGACTACACAGAGTCCAATGCACAAGCTCGGGAATTGCCAACAAGCATATCCACTTGCAAAAGTATGCTGTGCACAGGGGTTCTAGTTATATGGTCCCCACAAGGGATACTGGCCTCAAACTGGGTGAGAAGGCGGCTCAACCTCAACGAACTTTGGAACCCACCTCCAGTGTTGCTGGAGCCTTTGGAGTCCACAGGAGCTCAGGATCAGCAGACTGGTCAGTTGCATTACGGTGCCTGTGAATGCAGGGTAGTGATTGCCTCACCCCAAGGGAGATTCTTCAGATGTGTTTAATGCTCCACAGGTCCTGCACAGAGCCTGTATGGTGGAAGGGCACAGATGATGCTTTCAACGGAGAAGGAGATGAAGTCAGGCGCAGTCAAAGTCCAGCGAAGTCCAGAGTGTCCAGACAGTCGAAGGTCAGTGGGTTCTTGTTCAGAATCTTGTCCATGTCAAATCTAAGGTCCTACAGCCAGGTAAGCCCTTATGTATCCATGGGAGAGGTTGGACAGATTCAGGGGACCCTCCTAGGGGAGAGTCAGGACAGAGGGAAGTTACTCCCACGTCCTCTGTCCAGTTTCACGCCAAAGTAGGAGCCAACGGCTCCCCGACTGGTTTGAGCTGGACTGTGCACAGGGACACCAAGTGTGTCCCAGATGCAGACCTACAGGCACTTTGAAAATGCACCCACCAAGCCCCAGGCCAATACCCTAAATCCTGTCTGGGAAGTGGTCAGATCTCCCTGTGGCAGGTTGCCTATTGTTCTGCCTTCCCTGCTCAAGCTTAGCTCAGCAGCAGCAGGGCAGAAAGGTGTCTCTGGTTGGCAGCAACCATTTTGTGTTACCCAGGTCGAGTAGGCTGACACTGGAAAGACCAGTGACCCCACAAAGCTCGCGTCAGAAGGGTGGAATCATACCTCCCCCACCGGTTACTGGTGTGGAGGTAAAATTCCAAAGGGTTTGATACCAAATACAACATGTTTTGTTTCCGCTGTTTTCTCGCGAGAAAAGCACATACGCGGGTGCCTGCGCATGCGCAGTTTTCACAAAGAAGTCGTGATGGAGCAAGAGAGCAGCCGGGGGACGCTGCAGACAACCTAAGAAGGTTTCTTAGTCTGTAAATCGCTTTTTTTAAACTTACGCAAAATTGTTAATAGTGTGGGAGGGAGGTGGTGGCGTGTAGCGGAGCTACACGGAGTGTGCAGAGTTTGTTTTCAACTCCCTAGCACTCCGCGTAGCCCCACTATGCCCACTACGCCCAGCCTAAGTGTTAGGGCGGGGGCTTTGGTCTTCTTTGCTAACAAGGCGGGACAAGTCTCAGAATCCTTTTTAGGGTGAAGCTTACCAGACAGCACAGCTGTCCTGTTTGCGAAAGACATCTTGGGGACATTTAGAAATCTGACCTAGGAATGCATTCCGTTCATAGTTTTCCATTGGCTTTGTGGTTTGTAACTCACATTTTCTTGCTTTTTATTTGCTGTGTTTATTTTCTATAGGCTGTCCAGCTTGAGTTTGTCCATTTTGTTGCCCAAGTCTTGTTTACAGTATTGTTCCAAAAATCCACTTTCTGTTAACAGGCCTTTAAATCTTGATCTTATCTTGTCACATGTGCTGTGCATTTATAGACAGAGGTCAAATGGCATGCTCTCTCTTTGAAGGGAGCTTGGTGTTTACATTTATTTGTCTGACTTCAAATTGAGAGAATTTAAGTGACAATCCTGCTGAGTATCCATGTAGGAGCAGAGGGTATGCTGTTTTTTTCTATCACACAACAAAAGAAAGAAATTAACTGTGCTGATGTTTAAGAATATATCAGAATTAGTACAAATGAAGCATTTTTTTGTAATTCTGAAGTGTGGTGGAAACAAGTATTTGAATATGATCAAAACACATCCATACACTAGGCGATGACATTTGCACACTATATCGTTTGTGTCCAGTAAAACCGTATTTCAGTGCAAATGTAATAGTCATTTCAACTGAATCACTCCTCCACTCCAAACCATTTACCCCACTCCATTCTACCCCACTCTAATCTATCCCACTCCACTCCAATCTACCCCATTCCACTCCACCCAATGTACCCCACTCCAATGTACCCCACTCCACTCCAATATACCTCACTCAAATCTTCACCACCCCAATCTACCCACCCCACTCCACCTCACCCAATCTAGCCCCCACTCTAATCTACCCCACTTCAATCTACCCCATCTAACCCAATGTACCCCAATCCACTTCAATCTGCACCATCTCACTCCTCTTCAATCCAATATACCTCACTCCACTACATCTATCCCACTTCAATCTACCCCATTCCACTCTACTCCACTCCTATTTACCCCACTAAATTCAATCTAACCGAATCAACTCCATCCCACTCCTATCTGCTCCACTCCACCTCAATCTACTACACTACACTCAAATTGGCCCCACTCTGTTCCAATCAACCGTAGTCTAACCCACTCCACTCATACCTACTACAATCTACCCCACTCCCATCTACTTCAATCCACCCAACTCCAAGGTACCTACATTCAACCCACTTCAATCTACCCGACTGCATTCCAATCTTCCCCACTACACTCTATTCCTCTCCACTCCACTCTACCCCATTCCAATTTGCCCCACTTAACTCCAAATTCTATTGCAATCTATCGAACTCCTCACCACTCTAAACTACCTCACTCAACTCTAATCTACCCCACTCCAACACAATCTACCGCATTCCAATCTACCATACTCCACTCAAATCTGCCCCACTCTACTCCAATCTAAGCCACTCCACCCCAATCTACCCCACACCAATCTGCCCAAACTCAACCCACTGCCCGCCAATCTACCCTACTCCACCCTACCCAAATGCAATATACCCCACCTCCTCTACCCCACCCCAATCTACCCTACCCCACTCTACCCCATCTCACTCTACTCCCACCTCACTCTACCCAACTCCAATCCAATCTACCCCACTCCAATCTTCCCCACTCCTACTACCCCACTTCATACCAATCTACCCTACTCTAATCCAATCAATCTACCCCACTCCACTCCAACTGAATCTTCCCCACTTTGCTCCACTCCAGTCTACCCCACTACACAAGTACAAGTTTTTACAAGTTTTATTTTATTTGTTTTGGTACTCTACTGAGGACCACAAATGTTATACAATAAAATTCAGTTACAGATACTTTTAGAATTTCGTATTAGTACAAAGCTAAAAAAGATTTTAAAAATGTATAAAAGTTAAAACAAACTAATTTATTGGGCGGAGATTTACATACTATAATCAAGTCCTTTACAGTAGTGATACAGCAGTTGATGTATATAGGATTCAGATGTTTTCTCCTCGCTGCCACTAATTTTGGGTTTGGGCATGTAAATAAAAGATGTTCTACATCCTGCTCTCCTCCATTGCAAAGATTACATAATGAAGAACCGTTTGAGTTCCATCTTGATGTTAGAGTTAATGTTGGTAGAATGCCAAGCCGTAACAGGGTAATTGTTCTCCTAGCACCGTGCGAAAGATTAAAATCTATATATTGTTGCACTTGCTTTGGGGCAATTGTTTCCGCAAAGTTTTTACACAAAGTCAGTTTGGCACAATGTGAAAAATCAAAAATCGTAACTGAGTCTGGGGGTTAAACATTTTAAAAAGAGTTTCAGTTGTGATGGTGTCCATGTAAGCAACAGGTTGACGTTGATCTCAGCTAGTTTAAATGCGGTGGTCATGTTGCTAAAGAATACTTGTTTTGAAGCATCATGATCGAAGGTCTCGGCTTTGAGTAGTGAACGGAGGGTTCCATCCTTTGCGTGTAGCAGGTTATATGCCCACCTGATAACGTTTGCAATGGCTCTTGAAAATAAACTGGTGAGTGAAAATTCGAGGCGGAGAGCTTGCACCGGAATGGATTGTGATACCTTCAGCATTTTCCTTAGTATCTTCCCTTCTTTTTGGTCCAGGAATGACCACTGTTTTATTGGAAAGTGCTCCAGAGCAAATGATAGAACTGGGGGTATCTTTGAACTATAAACTTTGAGAAGAGATGAAAAGTGTCTATTACCTGAACCGTATATAGTCTTTGAAGGGCTCCGGCATGCACCTCAGATTTCTTGGTCAGGTTGTTAACTTGTATATTGTTTTTTGATGTCTTAGTGAAAATCCTGCCCAAGTAGGTGTATTCATCTGTCTCTTCTTGTCAGAAACCATACAGATGCACTAACCTGTAGCAAAGTGCAGCAGGAGCGATGACCGACGCTAAGTCTCCCTATCCCCTGCAATGGCACACCCCAGGTGTAATGAACCAACACCACTGAGTGTAACACCGCCAGGGAAGGGGAAAAAAGGGATAAAAGAAATAATAAAGTGCAGCTGTTCAAAATAAAGTAGCAGATAACTTCGGATATCTGTTTGAAGTATAATTCTCTGATCTCTGGTGATAGACCCTGCAGAGGGAGAGACAAGGTATCATTCATACATTCCATACATCTGAATAGATCAATATACTATGTGTATGGAATATAACTTACAGTTTAGATAGCCGCAAGAATCTCCTATTAACCATCCAAAAACAGGAAAAAATAAAGCATAAAAGGAAAGAAAAAGGTTCTGTAGGTAGCAAGACACTCAATATACTATGAGCGTAGTCCCATTAGATCCTTTTGCAACTTGAACAATATATTCCTTAGTCTTATGCAAGCTAACAGTTCATATACGTTGCAGAATCTTCTGTTACTTCACAAAAGGATTCAAGGTCCAGCACGTCTTGGATTTACACAGTCTCACTCCTTAGGAACATGTAAACATCCAAAAGTTAATATAAAAACCATAACAAAAATCCAGAGTCTTTGGCAAGTTCCAAAAGCAAAAAAATAAATTCCCCTAAGGTCAAGGTTGAGTTTAAAACTGATCGTTTTTCTTATACTTTCATCATTAGAGCAACCGCTCTTCTTCTGGAATAGCGCGACTGTAAACGCGCTGCTGAAAGAAACAAAGGCGCCTACCGTGAAGCCGATTCTGAATGGGTGTAAGCGTCAGTTCTCTGTTCAGCTGAGAGCTGCGCCTGCCTCAGATCCCAGCGCGTTCAGTGCGCGATCTAGGCTAGGCGGAAACAAGTTTCAGGCTTACCGACTTCAAAAGTTCAGGAATGGCGAACCAACAGGAAACAAAAAACGAAGAAACTCTGTCGTTTTTCAAGGCGCTACTAGAGCTGCAAACAAACACAGCTTACTCCTAGGATCAGGTGACAAGCACCGGACTGCTGCTAGAGGAGGAGTATAAGTTCAGAAAATGAAAAGTGAGAAAGGACATCCGCCCCAAGGCATTCTGGGCAATGTAGTGTACCAACATTCTCACACTAATTACATTCATACAGACAACCCAGGCTACGTTGTGACAGAACCCCCTCACTAGGACCGACGTCTCGGCGGTCCACTAGGCTTTAAAGGGAAGCGAGCGTGGAAACGCCTTAACAGGGCTGGACAATGCACATTAGCACGGGGCTCCCACGACCTATCTTCAGGGCCATACCCTTGCCAATCAACGAGATACATCACTCGGCCTCTCACATATTTGGAATCTAATATGGCCCGTACCACATACTCCTCTGCACCCTCCACTAGGACAGGAGATGGCTTTAAGGGTAACCTAGTGTGAAGGGGACATGGCTTCAAAAGGGACACATGAAACACAGGATGAATGTGCCAGGAAGAGGGAAGAGTTAATTCCATAGCCACAGGATTAATAACACGGCTAATAGGATATGGACCCACAAACTTAGGTTTTAGCCTAGTGTTACCCTTGAACTTCAGATGCTTAGTGTCGAGCCACACTTTCTCTCCCACCTTATAGGATGGTTCGAGTGTTCTCTTTTTATCAGCCTGACTCTTATCCCTGGCTCTAGATGTTTCTAGATGTAGTTTAGCTTCCTGCAAGACTGCCCGAAGATGAGTGTGATGGTCTTGTATGGTAGGATGCCAAGAGGTAACTGGTTGCTCAAAAGGCATCATGTTTGGATGAAATCCGTTAAGGCAATAGAAAGGAGAACAGCCCAATGAGGAATGGACAGCGTTATTGTAAGCAAACTCTGCTGTCCAGAGAAGGATACTCCATTCCTCATTATGCTGTAAGGTGAAACACCTGAGATACTGCTCTAAGGTTTGATTTAACCTTTCTGTTTTGCCATCTGTCTGGGGGTGATAACTAGTGGATAATCTAGCATCTACCTTCATGGCTAAGCATAATGCCTTCCATAATCTCGAGGTGAACTGAGTACCCCTGTCTGTAATCAAAACAGAAGGTATTCCGTGCAGTCTCACTACTTGATGAAGGAAAGTGATAGCTAATTCTCCCGATGTAGGCAATTTGGGCAATGATACAAAATGACCCATTTTAGTTAGATGATCTATTATGACCAAAATGGTATCATTACCTCGACTGAGTGGCATCTCCACTATAAAATCCATAGAGACTGTATGCCAAGGTGCAGGTGGAACAGGTATAGGCCTCAACAACCCACTAGAAGGCTGATGCCTAGACTTAGATTGAGCACATATAGAACAATGTTTGATGTACGCCTCAGTATCTTTGCGCATAGTGTTCCACCAAAAGTATCTAGACAAGGCCTGAAACGTCTTTTGTAACCCCAGATGACCAGCCAGAGGGGAATCATGAGTCCATGCTAACACTTTTTGTTGTACTGGCACCTGAGGAATGTACAATTTATTGTCATGGAATAGCAAGCCATGTGACCTTGTTCTGTGTATAGGTGCACCATCCAACCATCCTTGCACATCCATTTGTTGGTAGTGTGTTTTCACTTCTTCCAGGAAATCATCTGCTGTTACCACCACTGAAATCACAGACTCAAAAGAGGCATTCTGTAAAATGACGGGAGGTTCTTCTGATGACATTTGGGTATCCTCCATACCAGAAGGAGGTCTTGACAGGGCATCGGCTTTACCATTTTGTGGGCCGGGTCTAAACCTGATCACAAAATCGAAATCCGCGAAAAAGAGCGACCATCGAAGCTGTCTAGGCGTCAATGCCCTAGCGCTCTTCAGAAACAGCAGATTTCGATGATCTGTAAAGATTTCCACTGTATGCCTAGCCCCCATCAAATGATGCCTCCATTCTTCACAGACCCTCTTGATTGCCAGCAACTTCTTGTCGGTAATGCTATAGTTCACCTCACATGGTGTCAGCTTTTTTGAGAAATAAGCGACCGGATGTAGCTGGCCCGTGTCTGGATTTCTCTGAGATAGAATACCACCAACAGCATAATAGGACGCATCCGTTTCCACAACAAAGGGCTGAGCCGGATCAGGATGTCTCAGTATGGGTGCACTGGTGAAACAACTTTTTAAGGTCTGAAAGGCGTGTTCTGCCTCCTCTGTCCAATGGAATTGCACTCCTTTTCGCAGAAGAAAAGTCATGGGTTGGATGATCTTTGAAAAATCCTTGATGAACCGGCGGTAGAAATTAGAAAATCCAAGAAAACTCTGGAGACTTTTCACGCTAGTAGGGGATTTCCAAAGAACTATGGCATCAGTTTTCTTCCTGTCCATGCAGAGTCCTCCTGGCCCAATCACGTACCCCAAGAACTCTACTTCCTCTGTATGAAAAAGACACTTTTCCAGCTTAGCGTACAAAGCATGTCTGCTCAATCTTTCCAGTACTGCAGTCACATGAGGCACATGTTGTTCCAGGGAAGCAGAGTATATTAAAATGTCATCAATGTATACCATACAGCATACATCCAATAAGCCTCTCAGCACATCGTCCATAAAGTATTGGAATGTGGCGGGGGCGTTGCAGAGACCAAACGGCATTACCTGGTACTCATACAACCCGTACTTGGTGCGGAAAGCTGTCTTCCATTCATCCCCCCGCCGCATTCGCACCAAATGGTAGGCCCCTCTAAGATCCAGTTTCGTATAGATGGTAAAACCCTTCAATTGATCGAGTAGTACTGGTATCAAGGGTAACGGGTACCTGTTCTTTTTTGTGACCTTATTAATGGCTCTAAAGTCTATGCATGTGCGCAGACCACCTTCCCGTTTCGGTATAAAGAAAAGCGGCGATGACGCAGGAGATGTAGAAGGACGGATGAATCCAGAATTCAGCATCTTCTTTAGATACGATTGTAAGTAGGTATTTTCGGCCTCCGTTAAAGCGTAAATCCTACTGCAGGGTATAGAGGCTCCTGGTTCCAAATCTATAACACAATCGTACTCCCTATGGGGAGGTAGTTTGCTGGCTTCCTGTTCATCAAACACATCCTTATATTTCTTATATTCTTCTGGAATAGATCCAAGGAAACACACGGAAGGAGTGGTACAACTGGAAGCCAATAAGGATGCAGGTGTTTCTAGGTTCGACGAACAATTACTCAACTCTCGAGTGCAATGTTCCATACAGTAGGCAGAATTGAGATCTATAGTACGAGCTGCCAACTTCACCAAAGGATCATGTAAAGTGAGCCAAGGCATTCCCAAAATAAGCTTAAAATGAGGGGCATCAATCAAATCGAACTGTATCGTCTCAAAATGTGTGGACCCAACCTGCATAGACAATGTCTGAGTGTGGTAACATACAGGGCCAGAGGTCAAAGCAGTTCCGTCCACTGCCTTCACAGGCTCAGGCTTCAATTTTTTAATACATTGAATACCCATCTCATATGCGTATCTTTGATCCATAAAGTTTCCTGTAGCACCGGAATCCAAAAGGGCATGTACTTGAATGATTCCAGAACTCTGCATCTCCAATACTACACATACATTCATATGCGCAACAGAAGTCTGTACAGTATTAGCCAGTGTAGGGAAGACCTCGGAATTCTCTAGCTGCAAACAAGGGGTCTCCTGCTTATTTGCGCTCCTTAGTTTTCCGACGTCTCAGACTGATTTTCCATAGCAGAAGCCTTTTTTCCTCCGGAAAACTCTTTGTATGAGGTTCTGGTTCTAGACTTACACTCCTTTATAAAATGACCCGGCTTTCCACAATACATGCATAGCTTTAAGGTCCGTCTTCTCTGTCTCTCTTCAGGGGCCCTCTGATTCCACCCACTTGCATGGGTTCCACTCCTTCCATGGACGAAGGACGTTCTTCAGCACTAGGTTTCGTTCGTGCAAACAACATCCTGGAATCAGACCTCTGTCTATCTCCCTTCCTCTCCTGAAGGCGATGATCTAGTTGAACTGTCAAGTCTATCAACTCATCACAAGTTGACGGCATGTTCACTACCTGTGCTAACACATCCTTTAGTTCACCTCTCAGGCCCCGGTAGAATAGTGAAGTCCGTTTCTCAACTGGCCACTCAGTTTCTACGACCAACCTATTAAACGAAGTGATATATGTGAGAAGATCCTGTGCACCCTGTTTCAATGTTATAAGCTCTCTATCTAATGTCAGTTGATGTGCCTTCCTATCAAAGAGCTTACGCATTTCGTCACAAAAGTTATCAAAATTGTGCAGCACTGGGTCATTCCTTTCCATCAATGGAAAGGACCAACTAGCAGCATTGCCCCCCAGATAAGACATTACAAACGCTGTCTTGGCTTGATCATCCGGGAAGACAGCAGGTTTGCACATAAAGTGCAATTTACATTGTCCCAAAAATGTGCCAAATTTCTTCGGGTCTCCAAAATATCTTTCTGGAGGAGCCAAGGGAAGCTGCAAGGGTTGGATTACTTGAATGGTGGATGGCCCAGACCCCCCTGGATGTACCTGAGTAGCGTCATGTGTTTGAGGAGGAGGAAGAGTCCAACCCTTTATATAAGGAGTGCCTCGTGTACTTGTTGGACTAGCTCGAGAAATACCAGCTACCTCCCTACGAAGTGTACCTAGCTCATTCCGCATTTCTAAATTTTCCCCCCTAAAGGCGTCCACCTCCATCCTCAAAGCAGTCATAGTTTCCAGCACTGATGACAAAACAGTGTTGGTGTCCATCGCTCAGGCTGCACTAACCTTGGGCTTGTCACTCTGTCAGAAACCATACAGATGCACTAACCTGTAGCAAAGTGCAGCAGGAGCGATGACCGACGCTAAGTCTCCCTATCCCCTGCAATGGCACACCCCAGGTGTAATGAACCAACACCACTGAGTGTAACACCGCCAGGGAAGGGGAAAAAAGGGATAAAAGAAATAATAAAGTGCAGCTGTTCAAAATAAAGTAGCAGATAACTTCGGATATCTGTTTGAAGTATAATTCTCTGATCTCTGGTGATAGACCCTGCAGAGGGAGAGACAAGGTATCATTCATACATTCCATACATCTGAATAGATCAATATACTATGTGTATGGAATATAACTTACAGTTTAGATAGCCGCAAGAATCTCCTATTAACCATCCAAAAACAGGAAAAAATAAAGCATAAAAGGAAAGAAAAAGGTTCTGTAGGTAGCAAGACACTCAATATACTATGAGCGTAGTCCCATTAGATCCTTTTGCAACTTGAACAATATATTCCTTAGTCTTATGCAAGCTAACAGTTCATATACGTTGCAGAATCTTCTGTTACTTCACAAAAGGATTCAAGGTCCAGCACGTCTTGGATTTACACAGTCTCACTCCTTAGGAACATGTAAACATCCAAAAGTTAATATAAAAACCATAACAAAAATCCAGAGTCTTTGGCAAGTTCCAAAAGCAAAAAAATAAATTCCCCTAAGGTCAAGGTTGAGTTTAAAACTGTTCGTTTTTCTTATACTTTCATCATTAGAGCAACCGCTCTTCTTCTGGAATAGCTCGACTGTAAACGCGCTGCTGAAAGAAACAAAGGCGCCTACCGTGAAGCCGATTCTGAATGGGTGTAAGCGTCAGTTCTCTGTCCAGCTGAGAGCTGCGCCTGCCTCAGATCCCAGCGCGTTCAGTGCGCGATCTAGGCTAGGCGGAAACAAGTTTCAGGCTTACCGACTTCAAAAGTTCAGGAATGGCGAACCAACAGGAAACAAAATCGAAGAAACTCTGTCGTTTTTCAAGGCGCTACTAGAGCTGCAAACAAACACAGCTTACTCCTAGGATCAGGTGACAAGCACCGGACTGCTGCTAGAGGAGGAGTATAAGTTCAGAAAATGAAAAGTGAGAAAGGACATCCGCCCTAAGGCATTCTGGGCAATGTAGTGTACCAACATTCTCACACTAATTACATTCATACAGACAACCCAGGCTACGTTGTGACACTTCTATTATTCCGGCTCCGAGTCTCCAGCAGAATTTGGTACTCCTTTTCTTCCTAAGAAGGAAACTATTTTTGTTTTTGTAAGATTTGGGACTAAGTAGTTTTCCTGGGTGTATTTATTCAAAGAGTCTAAAAGTCT
This sequence comes from Lissotriton vulgaris, assembly GCF_964263255.1. Lineage (NCBI taxonomy): Eukaryota > Metazoa > Chordata > Amphibia > Caudata > Salamandridae > Lissotriton > Lissotriton vulgaris. Next base: position 19,778 of record NW_028247287.1, on the reverse strand, counting down.
TTGCAGATCAAAGGGCGTAAGATCTAACCTTACAATATCGTCTGCGTATAAGAGGACGTGAACATTTTGGGCAGCGATCTTTGGAGGCAGACTAGGTTCTTGTTGCAAATGCTGAGGCAGATCACTAAGGTATAGTGAGAATAACAAGGGGGCTAGGAGACACCCTTGCTTTAGTCCATTTGCTGTGGGAATTGTGTTGGTCAGGCCCTTATCACGCCCCATTTGCACTTGGCACCACGTGTGCGAATGTAGAGTAATTATGACTTGTAGTAGTTGTTCAGGGATTCTTAGCTTCCTCAGTTTTTTCCAGAGGGAGGGTCTGTCTACTCGATCAAATGCGGTAGAAAAGTCTATAAAAGCTGCGTATACCGGCTGGGACTTTCCTACCATAGAGCATATTATCAAGCCCATTAGCGCCACATTATCGGCAGTTTCCTGCCGATAAAGCGGCGATAATTTTCTCGCCCAGGCTTGATAATATGCCCCCTCGCACGTATCTTCATGTGAAGCTGGATATTTCATAAAGCCGGGACAATACTGGAGGGTCTGTTTTTCCCTCATGTTCCGCCCCTGCCCCTCCCCCCCAGCACCCACTGTGCATACCCCACAGCTTCACTATCATTGTATTACCTCATACGTCGTTAGCTGACACCAGACCGCTTCTCGTTGCATGCAATCTGCTCTAACGAGGCCCATTTGAGCACTGGAGCAGCTGGCGTAGCTGGCTATGCCAAGGGGTTGCCAACTAAAAAATATGCATTCCACAAAAAGCATTGGCAAAGCCAATAGGTTTGGTATATCCAAACTGCTATTGGCTTTGTAAATGTTTTTTTATAGGTTGCAAAGCAGCGTAATCCGCTGTGCAACATGACTTGATTTTTTTCTTTTATTGCACTATTGACCGTGTAATAGCACTTTTTTTTCTCTTCACGCCATGCTGCATCGTAGCCCCTGCTGCTGTGCAATATGTCTGAAAACAGCACAGGGGTTAGGTGGGGGTCGAGCAACACAAGGGAGGAGGGTTGGATACACAATGGTGATACACAATGGTGTATGGGGGGCTTTCAATGTGAAGTAGGGGAGTGGGTTAAAAACAACAAAAAGGGTTGCTCAGTGAGTTGAACAATCTACATTGAACTTGCAGAGACACATTGTATAGGTTTTTTGGACGCTATTGGAGACTGCACGAATCTGAGCTTACTGCAGGCAATGTTTGTTTCAATATCAGGGAAATCAACATTACAAACTGGCCCAGTAGACCATAAAACAGGCCCACAAACAGGCTCAAACAATGACCTGTCAGACCAGAACGTCCCGTCACGTACTGCCTAATTGCCCTGTAGGTTGGTCCGGCCTGCCCTGCTGGTATCCAGCATGCCATTTTAACGCAAAGGATGCTCTCGTATGAAAACGTTGTGTACAGAACCAAAATGAAGAGTCACACTAGACACTGGCAAATCACATTTCGTTTTTGAAAGGAGTAATTGGGCATAATTCCGCAACATTTAATACATTTCACAAACTTTTGTCAAATAAATTTGCCGATTTTGCACATTCCTACTGACTTGGGAATGCACGTGGCCAGCAAACTTTATTGTAAGTAGTAGGTGGCCAATTTTTCCTGTATGACTTGCCACTCGGAAAAAATGTCCCAGTTCTGAGTATTTCAATGGTAAAAATAGCAGAGAGGACACAGGGCTGGCTTTAGCGCTGGTGGCGCTAGGTGTGGGATTGCCTTTTGGTGCCCCAACACCCCAGGACCACCGCCTCAGATTCTGACACTACCACCTGCAAAAGTGCCCCTCTTCTCTCCAATCATAAGCAGGGCCGGACTGGGAACCACAACCGGCCCTGTCAAAGTGCTCAGTCGGCCCCCCTCCCCACTGGGGGGGTTGGAGGTGCCACTGAGCTCTTTGGTTTTCGGCCGATTTTGGTACAGGGTCCATTTTGCAGCTAAATCAGCCCTATATCAAAATCGCCCCCCAGGGGCCCAAAACCGACCCCCACCCGTGCCCAGTCCGGGCCTGATCATAAGCTATCGCTAAACACAGCGCCCCCCTTGAGGTCACAGTGCCCCCTCCACACGTCAGCGCCCAGTGCGACGGTCGCACTGCCCTAAAGCCGACCCTAGGTGTGCTGCTTTTTGCTCTAGGCAGTTTTACTGTTAAAGAAACAATGGTTCAGGGGTGGCCTGGGAAGGTCCTCAAAGGAATAATGATACTGTAGCGAATAATTACTTAACGCTGGGGAGCTTGCAAAGTAGGTTCATATGAAATATTTTATTTTCTTTTTTCTTTATATATACAATTCTTATAACATTCGACGACGTTTCGATCTGTATAAATTTCAGATCATCATCAGGACTGAAGAGCCTCCTGGCAGCCAAGTAGCAGGCACTCGGACGCCACCTCTACGACAGAAAACTCGCCGAGATCAATAAAAGCGTCAAATACCAACCACCCTTCTTTTCCTGAAGTATTCAACTCAACTAAACTAAAATACTATTTTCAGGAGGCTCTTCAGTCCTGATGATGATCTGAAATTTATACAGATCGAAACGTCGTCGACCTACTCAAGGAAATACCCCAGTAGCGGTCGGCAGTAGGTGTTTCTATAGGGCGGTGACGTGGGCAGGAGGAGGGGCAGGGTGGGGGGAAATAATGTATGGATTACGGAGTTTTACAGGTAAGTAAACATTTAAATACATAAAACGAATTTCGTTGCGCGCACTGCATCACATTTGGTGATGCAGTGTGCGCAACGAAATTCGTTTTATGTATTTAAAAGTTTACTTACCTGTAAAACTCCGTAATCCATACATTATTTCCCCCCACCCTGCCCCTCCTCCTGCCCACGTCACCGCCCTATAGAAACACCTACTGCCGACCGCTACTGAAATACCCCCACTCCAATGTATATATTCATGTGTTTTTTTTAGCCTTGTTGTTGTGTGAGAGTCCGTCTTTTCACTATGTTCACTCATGTCACGTTCTGCACCCTATCACTTATTTGAGCACCTGAAAAATGTTATAAGAATTGTATATATAAAGAAAAAAGAAAATAAAATATTTCATATGAACCTACTTTGCAAGCTCCCCAGCGTTAAGTAATTATTCGCTACAGTATCATTATTCCTTTGAGGACCTTCCCAGGCCATCCTTGAACCATTGTTTCTTTAACAGTACATACTTACCCCAGGTTTGCTTTATGGGGTACCCTTGTTTCTAAAAACACTAGGCAGTTTTACATCCTGATATTTCTGCAGGCCTTAGAATGAGTTCCTTCGTGTGACATCAAGATGAAAACAAACTCGAGATGTCAATATCGGTGCAATGCTGAAAAGGAAGCTCCGCTTGCACCGCCGCATTTATTTTTTAGTGCGGCAGAATGTGGAATGCGATGGTGTGTCTAAAATCCATAGCGCTTTCAAGTTGTGCCAGTGAGGTGTAGCATAAAGGAGTATAATGCACAATGCTCGCCTCTGATCTTGACATAAAATCCATATTTCACGAAGATAGCTTGCCATTGCTCGGGTAACGCTTTCGCCTTGCTCCGCCGACAGAAGCATGATAGCTTCGATCTTTCTGTTCAAGTCAAGATGTTTCAGAAATGGATTTTAAGTATTTTGTCCATGTTGCTTGTAGAGAGGGCGTTCGCCGAGGGCTATGGTTTACAGCAGCGGCTCTTAACCTTTTGACCTCTGTGACCCTCGTCCCTCTAAATCAATACTGGAAGCCAGGGACCCCCACTTTAGCAATTACTATGATTTGAACGTAAAACAAATACTCAAAATTACAGAAACAAGAGTGCATCAAATACACAAATTATGTTTTTTTTTATCCCACCAAAAATTATGCAAAAATCAACATATTTATTTTTAATCGAATAGTTCTTGCGTTTCATAATACCGCTTTATTTCTAAAAGATGAAGTAATTTCCTTGTCTCCAGCATGCTCTAAATGAATGCTCCCTGTTGTCAGCATTTACGAGTGCCTCAATTGGTGCAACCAATCGTCCATACTAGATTCCTTTTGCTGTACTTGTGCTGCTCCCACCAATCAAGATAAGGATACTAACTGAAGTGCTAGCCTCCAATTTCAAATTCCTTCATACAGCATTCTAAAATGTTCAATGTTGCTTTTTATGTATATATACCTCCTTAATCTGTTAATATGATTTGATGTTTTTAAACGCTCGCAGACCCCGTGAGTAGGTTTTGTGGACCTCCAGCTGTCCGCGTACCACAGTTTAAGAAACACTGGTTTACAGTTTTGTGAGGTCTGAGAAACAAGGCCGTCTTTCTTCCATCTTCAGGTCTGGTGGTTCAGAGTAAGTTTTATTTGCACAGTTAATTAAAACCAATGAGTACAATTACAAAATATGAATTAAAACGAAAGACAATATAAAATGAGATATATTTTAAAACCAGCATGGCGTAGACGTTGCTGTTCTGTTCATCCTGATTATGAAACGTGTTAGCCTTTCATTTATCACACAAATATTTAAGCAATAGACATAGTTTCTGTTTTAAAACAGGTTAAAATCAATTTTTAAAAACATTTTTTTGTGTTTAAGTCAGTTCAAGGATCAAGTCCGGGCATTTTTTTTTCCCACTGCCTTTAAAAATTTTACAAGGCTACAGCTCAGCTGAGGGTCCTGAGATGAAAAACAGGTGAGAACTGCGCTCCTTCTTGTCCGTGTCCCATGTCGGATGAAATGGCGTTTCAAAAAAAGTTTCCGCTTTTCTAGCATTTTCTCACAGGAGCATAGCAGATGAAGCATATCTTCTTGCGTGGTTCAGAGGGCTAATGGATCTACTGCAGGAATATGTGCTTGACCCTTGTGTCACACGTTCACATCCTCGGGGTCCCTCACCCTTTCATACTTCTGATTTTAACAAAATGAGTACTACTGGGTGCTTGTAAACATTTGTTATCTGCCAATAGCACCAAGAGCCTCACTTGTGGTTGGACATGAGCTCAATACCATTTTATGCTATGTCATTCTGCTGTCACTTTTCTACCTGCGGCATGTTGATCCATGTGATAAAAAGAAGCTTGTGGTTGTCTAGACGTGCAGTATTTTATTGCAAACATACTTTACACATTGACCTGTACTAGAATCTACGAGAGCTTTCAATGCTAAGCTCCAACATAGGGGTCAAAAGGAAAATACTGTGCATTAGAAGTATGCCGATATTACTGTGTAAATTACCTGACAGATTGCACATTTTTTTAATTAAAAAAGACATGCATTGAGGGCACTAGAGGACGTCCTCTGGATTATGGGCCTCATTTAGAGTTCTGCACATTCTTTATTGTGGGGATGACAGAGGTCTTTGTGGGAATATCACTGTTTTTGACATATTCATACATTTAAGGGGTTCCCTCTGAATGTTTGTGCCATACTAGGGTATGAACCTAAGGGCCTCATTACAATGGCGGGACCACCACCGACGGCCTGACGGTGGCGGTCCCGCCATTGCAATGAGCCATCGGACCGCGGAGGTCCGCCTGATGCATTACAATGGCGGGTGGATAGTGGGTGGTCAGAGAAACTGTCCAACACCAATCTGATTCGCTCAAGAAGCCCATCAGACGGACTGTAATCACTACAATGGTGGCAGTGTCTGCTCAGGCACCGCCGTAGGGAATACAATGTCAGTTTTTGCCGGATTGTTTCATGGTGGTTAACCCGCCATGAAAAGGCAAGCGGAAAGTGACTTGGGGGCCTATAGTGATCTCCCCTCTCTCCCTGGGCCTCCACAATGGGCCCTGGGGGGCACCTTTGGTGCACACTAAACATCCCTAGGCCATGTACCTGCCACAAAGTTCAAGGATGTTTGTAATGTGTTTTTTTGTTTTGCAGCGTGTGCTGCAGCCCGCAGCACAAGCCATATTACAAAAGATACACATTGCAACCGCCTTCAAGGTGGTGGCATCCTATTAGAGATGACGGTACTGCCGACAGCTAATTGGACGGTCCCGTTCCCAATACGATGGCAGTCGGATGAAAGTCCGACCGCCATCATAATGAGGCCCTTAGTCTCTGGATTTAAGGTGATGGATATATACACTGATACCCAAAGCTATACTTAATATAGAGTACGCAGCTGGTTTAGCCAATGATGGACCTCATTACAACTGGCACATTTATTCCAATGTGGAAGGTAACGATTTTTCTGGCACTACTAAAGCAATAAAAAAACTGACAATATCACCTTATAGTATTGGCACACCTCTTAACCATAAGGACAGTGCTGTATTCTTGAGCCAGAACTTATTTAATAAACTCATCTATAGATTTACCTTTTTTGTTATTTTTATTGAATAAAGTAAATTCTTTGTCATACATAAGTTATATTTTTCTATCCAACTGATGCAGAACAGATTTGGAGGTTTGACCTGTGAGGATCTTTTGTTCTCTTTCAGTATCAGCATTGAACTTCGTCATATAGACTACGGTTTACCAAGTGTCTACCACTAAAGTGCCAGCCTGCCCCCTCCCCCCCCATCCCTCCCACGGTATCCTGAGATCTCCATTGACAGAATTTTCATCTTCAGATCATTAACTCATCTGTATAGCTGGATACCTTTCATACAATAAAACAGCCCCCATTTTCAGAGGGCATCGCCCAATGTACAGCCCTCTTTAGCCCTCGGTCACTTCAACCTTAGCCGCCTAGGCTATCCGTGTTGGGTTATTCTCTCTCAACACAATGCCTTTGTGGAATCCAGATAGATGTTACTGATCTACTGTGGACAACACCTGTCTTCCCTCTCTATGCGGATTGAGCCCTGGTTTTACAGCACCCTGAAGAAGGTGGCCCACATTTTGGTCTTGCACCGAAACGCTCGTCGGCACCATTGTTACCTAAATAGGAACCAGGAAAATGCACAATTATTGCAATATCGAGTTATTTGATTAGTTGGTTGGTACATGGTATAACTTTCCGGGAAAAAATTATTCATCATAGTCAATTCTATTGTATTGTACCAAAAAATCTGTCTGGGAACATACCCCACATTTTATGATATTGCTGGTTTTAATGTGTTCCAGATTGAAAGAGTATGAATATGATTTATGATTGTTATATGTTTGAATGTGAATGCAATATCTTAGTGTCAGTGGAATGTCGAGTGCTTTGTGACGATTTACATATTTGTTTTGAAATTGTTTGTACATATGTGTAGCAAAGTTGCTATAAAAATAAAAATAACAAAAAGGTAAATTTAGGTATGAGTTTAATGTACATGTTCGGGCTCAAGAGTACAGTACTGTCCTTATGAATATGAGTTATACCAATAGTTTAAGGTGGAGTTACCAGTTTTTTTTATTGCTTTAGTAGTGTATCTCCCCTGGCCCAGCCTCTTCTCTATCCATTTCTTTCCAGGGCCCTATTATGTATAGTGAACAATGTTTCTGTCCGTATCAGGATTACGAGTCCCAAGGGAACACCAAGGGTTGGGAGTCTTTCACCCAAAAATTTTGTTGTCTGAATAACGGTAAAACAGCTGGGTGAAACCCCAGAGGAAATGGGGATTTGGATATGGTATTCCCAATTACCCTGGTAATTCTACATTTCTTAACCCCTTCGATGCTTGTGACGGAACGGTTCCATCACGAGCAGCGGTTGGGCTGTGCTTATGACGGAACCATTCCGTCACGGCCACGCCCGTTTCTTAGAACCTTCAGCACAGCACGAAAATTCGCGCTGCGCTGAAGGTGTTAAGGGACCATCAGGGTGATCCAACAATATTTTTCCCCCAGGCCTGGACTTACTGAATCCATTCCTGTGTTATTAGTAACACCAGCAGGGCTAGCAAGAGGAATGCATGCACATTTTCTGGTATACTTGTAGTGGACATCTCAGAGGCCACTATCATGAATCAGTTGAACTACTCTGGGGATACAAGCCTGCCCACTGCAACTATGCAGAGATTAAGGGTGACCGCAAGATGCAACGTAGAATGCCTGTAGGCGGCCCTTAGAGGACTGGACCCACCATATTGTCTTGGTGGCCCTATCCTAACCTTGTTTTATAAACAAGTACTAACCTCATTAGCCCAACATGGCTGGGTATACATAATAGAAAAAAACAATGATTTTGTGGGACTCTTTCGCAGTATTACAGTGGATGGTTAATCAGTGGTAATAGAATGAACTTGAAAAAAAAGAAATTGGCAAATCATTCAATAGTCGATGCTAAGAAATTCAATCAATGCCTCACTTTTCTTAACTGCAATTGTATATTTTTTTGTTCTTCATTACTGGCCAAAAAATTGTAAGATCTTACTGTCCACACCACCATTAAGTTAAAAAACAGCTTCCATTCAGGGATCCTTCTTTCACCTTTAACCCTTCACTGATTTTTTGGACCCGTAATGTAATCAAACTTGATGGACCAAATCCTATAATAAGGTGTCTCCATTCACGCCAATCAGAAGCGAAATAAAGCAAGCATCTATACTATTCATATCATATTTTATTTTAATTTTAGTATCAAAAGACAAATAAATTCACTCCCACTCATATACTTCACGAATAAATCGTACTGACATTTTAAAACCATTGAAATGAACAATTGTGAAATATTCAATGCCCTTGTCTGAAGGATGCTGCCGGGTTCATATTTCACTACTTAATAACCCCAGCACCGTTTGGGGGGAATTAAGGGTCACATTCTTCTTGGGGTGTTGTAGGTCTCATTCAGGTCATTACTAAACCTTAAATACCAAAATGGTCAACCTTTGAACCTCAGGAGTATTTTATCTACTGGAAGAAATCTGCACTAATTATAGAAATATACCAAGCATGGACAAAATTGCATAATGAGACATGGTGGTATAAACTGCACTCAATCCAATTCTTTTTCTAGGGAAAAAGTAGCTGATTTCGCAACTGACATAGACAGAAGCTTCATTCTTTTTAGAGGTGAGTGTGGTTACACACTGAAGATGAGTTAAGAATGCATTGCAATAAGCATAGAATTGGGTATTCACAGAACTGAAAATGTAACATTCAAAATAATGCATATTTCTTAAAAGCAAAAAATAGAAGGGAATTGTGTATTCTTTCTTTAGTAACTGTTTCTAACAGAATCAGCTCAGCTTAACTGTTATTTTAGCAATTCAATAATTGTACTCTCAAGTCCTTTAAACGCAACATTATAACTAATAAAAATGAACCTAAAACCTGTGCACATACCAAATACAAACAAATCAAAATCTCTAATAACAAGCATTTGCAATGCAATAGGTCTCGTATTAGGAAAGTTTGAGATATTGGTATTGTAAATGACACATTTTTTATTTAGGTTTTGTTTTTTGAAAATAGTGAAATTATTAGCTTTGTCATTTACCATGCCAATAGTTATAACTTTCACAAATGTGACACCTATAGCATTTGTAATGCAATATGTGTTGTATTTACGTGACTTACATGTATTGATATTACAAATACCAATGGTTTATAATTTTTTTTAATAATTAATACTTAGATAAAAGTTATTGTAATTTATAATGGCAATAGCTTAAACTTTTGTAAATAACATTTGTGAAGATTATGTTCAGTTTATTTTATTGTGACGAAAATCCAAGAACATATGTCAAATATTAACATCTTTTTCTTACATTTGTAATAAAGCTTGAAACAGTGAGATAACCTATTTGAACCAGTTGTTGTTGAATGGTTGCACAGATTGATGCTGTGGTGGAGCTCAGTGATGTTGTGGTGCCACAGAGTGATGCTGTGGTGGTGCTGAGTGATGCTGTATGCTATGCTATGTTTTGTTTTGCTATCCTATGTTTTGTTTTGTTATGCTATGCTATGCTGTTTTGTTATGCTATGCTATGTTTTGTTATGCTATGCTATGCTATGTTTTGCTATGCTATACTATGTTATGCTATGCTATGTTTTGTTATGCTATGCTATGCTTTGTATTGCTGTGCTATGATTTGTTATGCTATGCTATGTTTTGCTGTGTTTGGTATGCTAAGCTGTGTTTTGCTATGCTATTATATGTTTTGTTATGTTTTGTTAAGCCATGCTATGTTTTGTTGTGTTTTGTTATGCTATGCTATATTTTGTTGTGTTTTGCTAGGCTATGCTTTGTTATGAGATGCTTTGTTATGTTATGCTATGCTTTGTTATGCTATGCTTTGTTATACTATTCTATGTTTTGTTTTGCTATGCTTTGTTTTGTTATGCTATGTTTTGTTATGCTATGGTATGTTTTGTTGTGTTTTGTTATGCTATGCTTTGTTATGCTATGCTATGTTTTCCTATCCTATGCTTTGTTTTGTTATGCTATGCTATGTTTTGTTATGTATGCTATGGTTTGTTGTGTTTTGCTATGTTTTGTTTTGCTATGTTTTGTTATGCTATGCTTTGTTATGCTATGCTTTGTTGTACTATGCTTTGTTGTGTTTTGCTATGTTTTGTTTTGCAATGCTATGTTTTGTTTTGCTATGCTTTGTTTTGTTATGCTATGTTTTGTTATGCTATGGTATGTTTTGTTGTGTTTTGTTATGCTATGCTTTGTTATGCTATGCTATGAGGGTGAGTGAGGGTGTGTGAGTGAGGATGGGTGAGTGAGGGTGTGTGAGGGTGAGGGTGTGTGAGGGGTGAAGGTGAGTGAGGGTGTGAGGGTGAGTGAGGGTGTGTGAGGGTGAAAGGGTGTGTGAGGTGAGAGGGTGTGTGAGGGGGTGTGATGGTGAGTGAGGGTGTGTGAGGGGGTGTGATGGTGAGTGAGGGTGTGAGGGGTGAGGGTTGTGAGGGTGGTGCGGGTGTGAGGATGTGTGAGGATGAAGGGTTGAGGGTGTGAGGGTGAGGGGTTGTGAAGGTGGGTGAGGGGCTGGGAAGGTGAGTGAGGGTGTGAGGGTGGGTGAGGGTGAGGATGTGAGTGAGGGTGTGAGGATGTGAGGGTGTGTGATGGTGAGGGTGGGTGAGGGTGAGTGAGGGTGGGTGAGGGTGTGAGGGTGGGTGAGGGTGTGAGAGGGTGAGAGGGTGTGGGGATGTGTGAGGGTGAGTGAGGGTGGGTGAGGGTGGGGGAGGGTGTGAGGGTGAGTGAGGGTGAGAGGGTGTGTGAGGGTGAGTGAGGGTTGGTGAGGGTGTGAGGGTGAGTGATGTGTGTGAGGGTGAGGGTGAGGGTGTGAGAGTGAGTGAGGTTGTGTGAGGGTGAGGGTGTGTGAGGGGTGAAGGTGAGTGAGGGTGATGCGGGTGTGACGGTGCGTATTTGCATCTTTTATTGTTTTCAATGTTTCACTGACAAATGCTTTCTGTAACAGTTGTGTAAAGGAGCTCAAGTCCTCGTCAACAATGTAGAACAATCAAGCAATGCACCACGTGAGAAAAATGTGCGTTCTTCAGTCATATGAACCTCCTATCCACTAGTTTGTAAAGCCTTTAAACTGTGTGTTTTGCTATGTTTTGTTTTGCTATGTTTTGTTTTGTTATGCTATGCTTTGTTATGCTATGCTTTGTTATACTATGCTTTGTTGTGTTTTGCTATGTTTTGTTTTGCAATGCTATGCTTTGTTATACTATTCTATGTTTTGTTTTGCTATGCTTTGTTTTGTTATGCTATGTTTTGTTATGCTATGGTATGTTTTGTTGTGTTTTGTTATGCTATGCTTTGGTATGCTATGCTATCTTTTCCTATCCTATGCTTTGTTTTGTTATGCTGTGCTATGTTTTGTTATGCTATGCTGGTGAGGGTGAGTGAGGGTGGGTGAGTGGGTGAGGGTGGGTGAGTGAGTGAGGGTGGGTGAGTGAGGGTGAGTGAGTGACGGTGGGTGAGTGAGTGAGTGAGTGAGTGAGTGAGGGTGGGTGGGTGAGGGTGGGTGGGTGAGTGAGGGTGAGTGTGTTAGAGCGAGGGTGAGAGGGTGAGAGGGTTGTGAGGTTGTGTATCCTATGCTTTTTTTGTTATGCCATGCTATGTTTTGTTATGCTATGCTGATGAGGGTGTATGAGGGTGAGTGAGTAAGGGTGAGTGAGGGTGTGTGAGGGGGTGTGAGGGTGAGAGCAAGGGTGTGATGGTGTGTGAGGGTGAGAGGGTTGGGAGGGTGAGGGGGTGTGAGGGTGTGAGGGTGAGTGAGGGTGTGTGAGGGTGAGGGTGTGTGCGGGTGAGGGGGTGTGAGGGTGAGTGAGGGTGTGTGAGGGTGAGGGTGTGTGCGGGTGAGGGGGTGTGAGGGTGGGGGGGGGTGAGGGTGTGAGGGTAAGGGTGTGTGAGGTTGTGAGAGGAGGTGTGAGGGTGAGGGTGTGAGGTTGAGCGAGGACGTGTGAGGGTGTGAGTGAGGGTGTGAGGATGTGGGGTGTGTGATGGTGAGGAGGTGTGAGGGTGAGTGAGGGTGGGTGAGGGTGGGGGAGGGTGTGAGGGTGAGTGAGGGTGAGAGGGTGTGTGAGGGTGAGTGAGGGTTGGTGAGGGTGTGAGGGTGAGTGATGTGTGTGAGGGTGAGGGTGAGGGTGTGAGAGTGAGTGAGGTTGTGTGAGGGTGAGGGTGTGTGAGGGGTGAAGGTGAGTGAGGGTGATGCGGGTGTGACGGTGCGTATTTGCATCTTTTATTGTTTTCAATGTTTCACTGACAAATGCTTTCTGTAACAGTTGTGTAAAGGAGCTCAAGTCCTCGTCAACAATGTAGAACAATCAAGCAATGCACCACGTGAGAAAAATGTGCGTTCTTCAGTCATATGAACCTCCTATCCACTAGTTTGTAAAGCCTTTAAACTGTGTGTTTTGCTATGTTTTGTTTTGCTATGTTTTGTTTTGTTATGCTATGCTTTGTTATGCTATGCTTTGTTATACTATGCTTTGTTGTGTTTTGCTATGTTTTGTTTTGCAATGCTATGCTTTGTTATACTATTCTATGTTTTGTTTTGCTATGCTTTGTTTTGTTATGCTATGTTTTGTTATGCTATGGTATGTTTTGTTGTGTTTTGTTATGCTATGCTTTGGTATGCTATGCTATCTTTTCCTATCCTATGCTTTGTTTTGTTATGCTGTGCTATGTTTTGTTATGCTATGCTGGTGAGGGTGAGTGAGGGTGGGTGAGTGGGTGAGGGTGGGTGAGTGAGTGAGGGTGGGTGAGTGAGGGTGAGTGAGTGACGGTGGGTGAGTGAGTGAGTGAGTGAGTGAGTGAGGGTGGGTGGGTGAGGGTGGGTGGGTGAGTGAGGGTGAGTGTGTTAGAGCGAGGGTGAGAGGGTGAGAGGGTTGTGAGGTTGTGTATCCTATGCTTTTTTTGTTATGCCATGCTATGTTTTGTTATGCTATGCTGATGAGGGTGTATGAGGGTGAGTGAGTAAGGGTGAGTGAGGGTGTGTGAGGGGGTGTGAGGGTGAGAGCAAGGGTGTGATGGTGTGTGAGGGTGAGAGGGTTGGGAGGGTGAGGGGGTGTGAGGGTGTGAGGGTGAGTGAGGGTGTGTGAGGGTGAGGGTGTGTGCGGGTGAGGGGGTGTGAGGGTGAGTGAGGGTGTGTGAGGGTGAGGGTGTGTGCGGGTGAGGGGGTGTGAGGGTGGGGGGGGGTGAGGGTGTGAGGGTAAGGGTGTGTGAGGTTGTGAGAGGAGGTGTGAGGGTGAGGGTGTGAGGTTGAGCGAGGGCGTGTGAGGGTGTGAGTGAGGGTGTGAGGATGTGGGGTGTGTGATGGTGAGGAGGTGTGAGGGTGAGTGAGGGGGGTGAGGGTGTGTTAGGGTGGGTGAGGGTGTGTGAGGGTGAGAGGGTGTGAGGATGTGTGAAGGTGAGAGGGTGTGAGGATGTGTGAGGGTGAGACGGTGAGTGAGGGTGAGTGAGGGTGAGTGAGGTGTGTGAGTGAGGATGGGTGAGGGTGAGTGAGGGTGTGTGAGGGTGAGGGTGTGTGAGGGGTGAAGGTGAGTGAGGGTGTGAGGGTGAGTGAGGGTGTGTGAGGGTGAAAGGGTGTGTGAGGTGAGAGGGTGTGTGAGGGGATGTGATGGTGAGTGAGGGTGTGTGAGGGTGTGTGATGGTGAGTGAGGTGTGAGGGGTGAGGGTTGTGAGGGTGGTGCGGGTGTGAGGGTGTGTGAGGATGAGGGGTTGGGGGTGTGAGGGTGTGAGGGTGAGGGGTTGTGAAGGTGGGTGAGGGGCTGGGAAGGTGAGTGAAGGTGTGAGGGTGGGTGAGGGTGAGGATGTGAGTGAGGGTGTGAGGATGTGAGGGTGTGTGATGGTGAGGGTGGGTGAGGGTGAGTGAGGGTGGGTGTGGGTGTGAGGGTGGGTGAGGGTGTGAGAAGGTGAGAGGGTGTGAGGATGTGTGAGGGTGAGTGAGGTGGGTGAGGGTGGGGGAGGGTGTGAGGGTCAGTGAGGGTGAGAGGGTGTGTGAGGGTGAGTGAGGGTTGGTGAGGGTGAGTGATGTGTGTGAGGGTGAGGGTGTGAGAGTGAGTGAGGTTGTGTGAGGGTGAGGGTGTGTGAGGGGTGAAGGTGAGTGAGGGTGAGTGCGGGTGTGACGGTGTGTATTTGCATCTGTTATTGTTTTCAATGTTTCACTGACAAATGCTTTCTGTAACAGTTGTGTAAAGGAGCTCAAGTCCTCGTCAACAATGTAGAACAATCATGCAATGCACCACGTGAGAAAAATGTGCGTTCTTCAGTCATATGAACCTCCTATCCACTAGTTTGTAACCGACAGAGAAAAAGCCTTTAAACTGTGTGTTAGAACTCTGACTCTGCATTAGCACTTAGCCTCCACTACAAAACCATTATATTGAAAGAAGCTGCATACATCGAGTCTAATTGATGTTACTCAATAATGAGCTAGATGGTTCCTCAAAGCACCT